>NC_055959.1:19645341-19700341 GCF_018492685.1 Alosa sapidissima | reverse complement strand
AAGGAAGGACAGTCATACAGATGTGTGAATACAAGGCTTTTTTTATCATCAGTGTATGCTCGCAGTTGACTATACACTTATGATATATGCGATGTCAACAGAAGCTCCTTATGTAATAAGAACTTTGGTTCATGTCCAAAAAACCTGTTGCTCAAATGATTGTTAACCACGCACTGAGAAAAAATGCAGATGGACTATATAAGCTGCATCTTGAATAGTGTGAGGTGATTAAGTTAGTTCTGCATTCTTGACACTTTCTGTTCCCAATACCAAAGTCAGTCTTTCAAAAGCTCTAGAGCTTTATTTCTTCTCAGTGGCCATCAGTGTCACAGTGTGAGTGAGTGTCTACTAATGGCCCAGTTGACCTTTGACCTGCAGTCCCATTGGTAACCCTCTCATCTCTATAGACAACTGGAGTGTGTGGCGTGATGACTGCGACAGGACTGGTCACATGACGCCACAAGTGTTAAGTATAAATACTTTTTTGATCCCGTGAGGGAAATTTGGTCTCTGCATTTAACCCAATCGGTGAATTAGTGAAACACACACAGCATACAGTGAACACACAGTGAGGTGAAGCACACACTAATCCCGGCACAGTGAGCTGCCTACTACAACAGCAGCGCTCGGGGAGCAGTGAGGGGTTAGGTGCCTTGCTAAAGGGCACTTCAGTCACGGCCCACTGGTCGGGGCTCGAACCGGCAACCCTCCAGTTACAAGTCTAGAGTTCTGTGGGCCACGGCTGCCCCAACGGTTACGGTGACAGTGGTAACAGTTTTTTGTACTCCTTTGCGTGAGTCTCCTGAAATACTTGTGAATTCCTCGGACATGCTAGGACAGCTTTGCCATACTCCACAGACAAAAACACATCCACCTATATTGACTTACACCAACGTAAACGTGTTTACTTATAAAAAGAGATTTAACCCATTGAAAAACAGATGTGAAGATTCAGTGATATGTTTATGTAGGCCTCAAAGAGAGACAAAGAAAGACGGCACGTAATGGGAGACGTGAAAAAAAAGACAGAAAGAAAGAGAGGGAACGGTGCAGAGGGGGAAAAAAGTCAGTTCTGTTCAGACAGCATTATGTGTCTTTGGGGAAGGGGTCATGGCCGGCCGGGAGAATGAGCGCAGAGCTTTCCGGCAATCCCGGGGAATCATGGGAAAATGGCAGGCTGAATCCCTTCATCCTCTCCTTGGGCTGTCCCTGTCCTCTTCTGTCAGAGGCTTGGCCCGCTGCGCGGCTCGGCTAGCACACAGGTTTATAATCCGAACTGATGGATGTCAAACGCCTTGACCCATGCTCTTCATGTGTGTTGGAGCTCTCTTCAAGAGAGAGGCTGCACCCACTGGATCTAGATGTCTGTAGCAAAACACAGACACGCACGCACACCAGCATAAGGCTGATGATTAATTACTATGTTGTATATGATGCAGTACATTCTCTCTCTCTCTCTCTCTCTCTCTCTCTTTATCTCTCTCTACCCCCCCCCCACCCACACCAGCATTCCGTTTCAATGAGATCACCCATAAAACATGTAAAAAGTACTTTATCTCAAAACCTATGTTTGACCTGCTAGTGTATCCATATTTTGGGGGAAAGTCAGTGGTATCAGCATAGCAGTAGAGATTTCCAAAGTGCTGGGCTCATGCTTTTGTTGTTGTTTCTTGTTGTTGTTTGCTTGCTTTGTTTTGCTGAATTCAGTTGAGGTATAAGCACTTTTATAGTTGCCATGCACACATTTGACAAGCAACAGAAGAGGCAATGTGTGTGAAAGTAGGCCACGTATACAAACGAAATAACATGTCTGTGTTTCCTTTTGGGGAATCTGCACACTGTACGCATTTTATATACTGATCACATTCCCAAATGCAAAATACGAAGAGAGAGAGAAAGAGAAAGCTAAAGAGATCAGTAGACATCATTCAAATCATAAAATCCCACAATATCAAAAAATGAAACAAACCAGTGTTTTTACTGTGTTAACAAAGCATTGGTCCATTTACACTAAATGTCCTACATTATGTTTGTTTGTTTGTTGCAGGTTTATTTGCTTGTTTGTTTTGTTTGTTAGATACACTTAAGTAATAAAAAACAAACACTGTTTTCATTCCTAGAGCCTCTCGTCTCCCCTTTAGCCCTGGCTATAAAGAGAGCCCCAGTTCCTGGAGAGGCATTCTGGGTTCACTTGCGGGGAAAGACAAGGATGGATCACCCCGTCAGACAGTGTGACCGCGAGGACAGCCAGGGTGTCGGCCAGTGGCAGGGGTCAGGGGCTGACCTCTGCTTATCTGCGCTGAGGCTCCCCGTCTCAGACTGGCTCGCTCGTGTCATCACAACAGTCTCGGGGAGCTGAGAACCACAGGGCAAAGGTCACTGTGTGTCTCACCTCATCTGTACGTATGCATACACTGAAGACGCGTCATACAAATAATGGCATCTATAGGAATCTATAAAGCCACAGATGCAAAGCACATACTGTAGGTCTGCATTTACAGTATCCATGTTGCTGTTGACTTACATAGGGCTCCATAAGTAGACATGCACAGAAATGTGTTTGTGCTCACATACAGTTTGTATAAATATGCATACACAGGTATTCATGCATATGCAGTATGTGAAGAGTTTGGTTTCAAAACGCTATATCTCCATTTCTGAAAACATTAATAAGTCATGTTATTTAATTGTGTATTTCAGGTAATATCAATGAAATTGCAGTTATGTTGTTTGGATTGAGTAAAGATAAATCAAAATTACATGGAAAACAAAATTAAAAATATATATATTTATGAAAATTCATTAAAATGGAGGATATAGCATTTTGGAACCAAACTCTTCATGTATTTGTGAAATCACATACAACCTTTAGCACACACATATGTACATACATATGTCTGGCAACACCCTCATACACATATATTTACACAGATACATAAACATAAGCACATGTAGGCGTGTGCTGTCCTTATATTTGTTTGCTGTTGATGGGGAGAGGGTTTTTGCTTGCACCCTGAGGTTGACAGGCTGTTGTGTATGTCGTTTGGCTGAGTTATCTTGTAGGTGTGATGAGAGTTCAAGGGTGGCTGATTACCATAATGAGTATTGAACAGCAGAGGAGCTGTTTAGATTGCCTCCGTATTTTACATTAAAAATCACAGCTTGCCCGCACTTCGCTGCGCCATGATCTCACAAACAAAGATACTCAACTAAAGTACCTTCCCGTGTGAAGTGCTCTCGTACACGGGGGTATGTCACTACGAAGGCGAGCCCTGTGTGCGGGGTGAGGGCTTACAAAAGCCAGAGGCGCGCGCACATCACTTTGGACACGACACGTCAATGGACGTGGAGACAGAGTTACACAAGGGCAGCACTCAATGTTACACATTCCTTCCTCTCGGCCCCCCATCTCCCATGGGCACAGACATGGCTATAAATCTGATCAAGCCATAAAGCTCTGGCCTCACCGTGACACACACACACACACACACACACACACACACACACAGAGATACAAAAAGAGACACTGTAAATCTGATCTGCCTGTAAATATCTACTCTACCCCTCGGAGCAATGCAATTCCGTCTCCAATGAGCATACTACACAAACACACTAATTCAATAAATCTGATTTTCTGGGTTTATGGGCAATGGGGCCACAAACCAACACAGACATCTCATTTCAAACAGTTTCCAGACCACAAACAGGTTCGACACCAGGCTTTTAAAAAAAAAAAAAAAATAAAAAAAAAATAAGCTGAGGTTGTGTAGCGGGCACCGGCTGCCCACCCATGCTGAAAAACACCCAAACCCCAACAAAGGCAGATCCGCCACAAACCAAAGCGCCTTAAAGCCAGAGGCATGCCCGCTAATGACCTGTGGTGAGCTTACACATCCGTGTCTCGCTGCTGCTGTGGCCCAGTGTTGAGTGACCCCAGCTGGGCAGGAGGGGGAAAAAAGACACAACACTGCGGTTCACATCGCTGCTGTTGTGCCATCACACAGTTGTGACTAGAGTTCATACAGAGAGGGCAAAAGAGAGAGTTCAGTGACGCACTGCGTTGTCGTCTCTCTCTCTCTCTCTCTCTCTTTCTCTCTCTCTTCGCCACGTCTGTGCAGAGAATGAGATAGAGAGAGAAAGAGGGAGAAGGAGAGAGAGAGAGAGAGAGATGTGTCATTATGCGGGTGCAGAAAACACGGCCCGGCCACTTGAGTCCAAGCCTCAGAGCCCGCACGGCCATTGGACGCTGTCATCTCATCTCTGGTCTTGGAGGACGTTTATCCAGGAGCCCAGACAGTGCCGCTCAAGTTGAGTGTTTGGAGGCGTCATAAAAAGTTAAAGGACAGAGGTTAAGAGAGGGATAAATTATTGGACTTAGAGACATCCCAAAAGAAAACATCTAAGATGGTGAAATATGGAGTGGGCTTCAGCCTCAGCTGTTGTTCATTTGTAATAATATCAGGATACCATCTACCAGTGCCTAAAGTCTTGCTCTACTTTTCGGAAGAATAATGCTATAAATGTACAGTTTATGTTTGGAATGAAATCTTAATCAAAGTGGGCGGAAAGGGCACTTCTTGCCCACCAGTAAGACTGAGAAGGCTGATGCGCCACATCAATTGGACTTCACCTGTATAACATTATGGTTGTGATGTAACAGTGCGTGTGGATGAGCATGTGGATGTACAGCATGTCATGGGTGAGGTCAGATATTATATTCCTCTGAGACTCTGTTTCTGAGACTCTCATGCTCTCGAACTTTTCAGATCTTAAGCGGCTTTCGGTGAGATTAATTGTACAAAAAGGGGCTCTCATAATGTAGGTCAGACCGTCAGTTTATTTCAGGTCGTTGATTAGCTCTCCGAGTCGAGAAGTGAAGGCCCCTTTGAACAGATCCCGGAGCTTCTGAATCTCCCCAGCTGGTCATGCCGCCTGAGCGGAACATGTCATCCCTCCCTCGACTCTGAAAACGATTATCTTTTCTTTTCTTTTTTTTCACTCGCAGCACGAAGCCCCTCTTTAAATCTGGCACGGCTTTGATCCTGCGGTTTCTCGCGATTTGTTTCTGATTAGCCTGCAATTTTGCAGCCTTCATGTGGATACCTCCTTCCTCAGCCTCGGAGCAGTGAACCCGCGCCGAGCCGCACACCAGCGACAGGAAACGGAGAGGACAGAGAGAGAGAGAGAGAGAGAGAGAGAGAGAAGGGTTAGATGGGAGAAAGATGGGGGGACAAGCAGGCAACTGAAAACAGACCTCCATGAATCAGATGGCTCACCATCAGGCCTCCTTAGGCCACATCTGTGCTCCAGCTAGACCTGGTCCAGACAGGCCAGGCGGGACAGAAGCACAGAAACACATCGGAAACCCCCAACCACCACCCTTCTCCCCCTCTCTCTCTACAACTACATGACTCTACTCACCCCCAAACCCCCACCCCACCACCCCTCCACCCTGGCGTGCATCACAGCATGATGGAGCCCAGAGAGGATGGGCCTGTCAGCGCGGAGGATCCGCATCTCCTCTCCACTCGAGCTCCATCTCACCGACATGACATCCGCTGTGACGCGACTCACCAGAGGGCAGTAAACAATGGACCTTTCTCCCCACCGAGAGCGGTGTCTGTGGCCCATTATGAAAAGCAGAGGGGAGGGTAAGCGTCCAGGATCATTGTCCTGGCCATTAAAACACAGATGCCCCCGCCAATCCAGACTCTGCTCAGTTCTCATCCCACAATGATGTGTTCATTGCCGTTAAAAATCCACTCATTGATGCAAAATATATCTGAATAATATAATAAATAATAAATATATCTGCAAAATATAAAATATATCTGTGGCCCTGGAGAAGAAGAGAGAGTGACGTTAGAAATGAGGAGCACCAGTGTGGCAGCCCTGAGCTCATCCCATTGAAATCCGAGAACAGACATCATGGGTTGGATGCTGTGAGTTTTTCCCCCCTCGGAGCAGAGAAGCTGCCGACTGAGGAAGCCAAGACTCTGGAGAGAGAACGTTTGTCTTGGCAGAGGAACCTGTGGGTTTTTCTTTTTTTTGTTGTTGCTTGTTTTGTTTTTATGTTTTAAAAAAAGGGTGTAGGAAGAGAAAGGGATAAGGTCCAAAAAGCCTTTCTCTCCCTTTCTCTCTCTCTCTCTCTCTCTCTCTCTCTCTCTCTCTCTCTCTCTCTCTCTCTCTCTCTCTCTCTCTTTGATCTTTCTCATTTCCACATAGCAACTCCTAGGCGGTTGTACTTACTCATCCACACGCTGGGGCCATGCGCTGCACACAGAAAGAGCACAGGGATCCGCCAGCTGTCTCAGTCCATTCATCACATACTGTGGAGCTAGTAGAACCCCCAACCCAAAAACTCATAGTGTAGTGTGTGTGTGTGTGTGTGTGTGTGTGTGTGTGTGTGTGTGTGTGTGTGTGTGTGTGGACTTAATTTGACACACACCTATAACCCCAGCTATAACAAAATACTCAGTTGCGGTAACTCATCACGAGTGGCTGTGCTCATCTCCACTCAGGGAGTCGCAAAGCCAACAGAGTCAGAACCACAGCACTGTGGGGCACAATTAAATTAGCAGTAACGAGCGTTCTGATGAGCTCCATCACGTCTCTCTCTCCGAAACTTCAACTGTCCCTGTGGGTGTAGGTCACGGTCAGGTGGAAAATGTCCACCGCGTGTCCCCACGGCCCATTCATTGAGGGACAAGGGGAGCGTTTGAAGTGGTTGGCAGGCCGACACGCTGGAAGGAGGGAGGAAACGATGCCACCGCTAAAGTGGCATGAAATTAAACGGAGAAATGTACGCTGTGAGCTACATGAGCAATTTGTCTCTCCTTTTGTGAATTAGAGGTCAGACATGGCACAACGGCCCACACACACACACACGCGTGCGCGCTCGCACACACACACACACACACACACATATATGCACGCACACACACACACACACACACATATGCACACACACACACACACACACACACACACACACACACACACACACACACACACACATACACACACACACACACAGAGACACAATTGTAACCAGTATGGGGCTTCATATACCCATGCTGTATAGGCTCATCTGCGCGGGGGGGGGGGGGGGGGGGGGGTATGGATTGTCAGTGTAAAACTTCTGGATTTTCAGCACAAGGTAGCAGAGGCAGCGCGCTTACTCTACATGACCTTTTCCAGATTCATCATCATCGCTATTCAAGATACAGTGTACACAAACTCTTAGTTTCAGGTACATTTCTGCATCTTGATGCCATCAGCTTGTGTGAGAATACTAATGGCTTGTAAAGAACAGGTCATAACACTAGTAAACCTTTGGTTTGTATATTTGAGCAGCAATACATACCATATCACTTAAAATGAGACAGACTCACTTATGTTCCGTCTCCACAGGTGTGCATTGTACATTAGCTTTGCTGTTAAAACAGTATGACCGTCACGTTCAGAATCATTTAACACTTGCCATCCCCATGTGATATGCTTTGACACATCCTGATTGGGTTGTTCCTGGGTGGTGAAACAGCTGGATGATGGTTTAATATTAACAAACTTAGTTTCTTCCCGGCTGCAGTTGGCCTCACAAACAAAGTCAGGGTCCCCCACTGGTACTAACCAGTGTTGCCACAGTTACCTTGAAAAAGTAATCTGATTACTGATTACTGATTACTCCTTTAAAAAGTAACTTATTTACTTTACTGATTACTTGATTTTAAAAGTAACTAAGTTAGATTACAAGTTACTTTATTAGTTACTTTCAGCAGCTGCCGACAACACCCCCACCGCCTCAACATAAAAATGATAACCGGTTTTGCCAATACTCACTATACTGGAAGTGCATTTTAACAGTAATGTCAACAATGTATAGCAGACATCCCAACCTAACCTACTATAGACATCCCCAACCTAACCTATAATGTCTAGTCATTTGTGTCACTGCATGGTTTTACACGGGAGTTGTCCTCATGCTGAAAACGTGAGCATAGCCTACATGAAGTTAATCCCCGAGACAAGAAGAAAGCAAAGAATATATCTTTTTACTAAGGAAAATGAAAAAAATTAGCCTGGCTAGCGCCACCACTTCTCAATGAGACGTGGTCTGGGAAGCGAACGTTCATTTTCTCGTATTTGAAAAAAAATGCCCAGATCTGTTTATTGGGTGCCACGGATGTCTATCAAATGCGTCTGTGCATAGCTCATCATCGTCTTGCTTTCCCCCCTGTTCTGTGATTGGTTCCCTATCTCAGGCGAAAATTTGCTCCATGGTCTCCAGGCTGCCTTAGCAGCGTGAATCAAATCGCGCGCAAGGCAGCATGGGAACACCCAGGCTAGACAAAAAAAATCATGCACAGTGACTTAGATAAGTAACTTTAATCTGATTACTGGTTTGTAAATAGTAGCGCGTTAGATTACTCGTTACCGAAAAAAGTGGTCAAAATAGACTAACGCGTTACTGGCATCACTGGTAATCATTGGGGTTAAATGATTGCAAAAGACTTGTTGAGGTGAATTTAACAAGTGTAATTTCATTTGCATATTACTCAGGCCTATACTAGATGGCTAGTTGCCAAGGCTACATGAAAAGGCCAAACCATGTAGCGACACAAATAACTAGACATTATAGGTTAGGTTGGGGATGTCTATAGTAGGTTAGGTTGGGATGTCTGCTGTATAGTGAGTATTGGCAAAACCGGTTATCATTTTTATGTTGGGGGGGGGGGGGGGGGGTCGGTAGCTGCTGAAAGTGACTAATAAAGTAACTTGTAATCTAACTTAGTTACTTTTAAAATCAAGTAATCAGTAAAGTAACTAAGTGGTGATTACATAGATATTTCATCCACTTTGTTGTGACTCATGGTTGTCTGCCTCGTATATATATGTACATGTATATTTATTGTGCTATTATATTTTATGTATTAACTATTGTATGGCATGCACCTAGAGACCAAAGCACATTCCTCGTATGTGAAAACATACTTGGCAATAAACCTGCTTCTGATTCTGATACTGTACTTCTATTTTTGTGATGCTTACGTTGCAGGAAACGCCCATGTCACAGTTAGTCCGAGAGATGCAAGATATAGAACATGGAGCACGATCACTGTGAATCCTGATCATAAACTATGCCAGACATGCTTTGGGGAAGAACGCTTGAAGCACATGTGGAACTGCATGTTAAACACTGCTATTCTCATCCAGATATTAAAACAACATTCAGGCCTTTAAGACTGCAGAGGGTTTGTTTACATGTTTGCACTCTCAATATTTCATAAACCCCTACTCATTTGTAAGGCAAATCATTTGGGGAAAAAAGAGTGACACCTCCTTACAAGTCCCTCTTATCCCAGATGATCAAATGTGTTTCTCCTTCCTTACTTTCCAAAAGACAGAGATTTTTCTTTTTCTTTTGAAAAGAGGGTTAAAAAAATGAGCACACATCTTAATGCTTTTAGAAACATCAGACATTGTCACAGGCATCAAAGACAATGTCTGTGTATCATGACACAGAAAGAAATTACCCAGGGATAGGAGAGGGTGAGCTAAAGCTAGTGTTCCTGTTTGTGTTTGAGTCCTGATAGGATCAACTGTATCAAAATATCCCCAGGCCTCATCTGCGCTCGACTCAACAGCCCCCTTTGTTTGTTGTTTACACACGTCTTTGTTGTGGGGAGTGAGAGAGAGAGAGAGTAAGAGAAACAGAGAGATAGAGAGAAGGAAAGGGAGGGAGGGAGAGGAGGGAAAGAGAGGTAGAAGGAGGGGTACTTTGTAAAGAGAACCAAGCGAAGGGGAGTCGGAAGACAGGACATACATGAATAGCACACATATCTGAAACCAGCTGGCTTAGCCACAGAATAGAAACAGTCCCTCGGGGATCAGTCTGCAGTCTGACGGTGCGACTGCGCGAGCAGCTTCAGAAAAGCCTGTCTCGGCGAGGCCCGTTTTTAGGCAATTACAGGATAACCGCCGGAGCCTTAGATGTGGTCTGATATGAGGGGAGGAGGATGGGGTAGTGGTGTGTTCAAGTGAGTCCTGGACGTGAAGCTCAGTCATGCCTGTCATGCTGCACTTCCACGTTCCTGGAGAACTGGGTGTGAACGTGTTTTAGCACTGTTACACAAACCCTGAAACTACATGGGCTACCTGCTAACCCTCTGAAAATCTCTCTGGAAAAAACTCACTATTCTAGCCCATGAATTGAAATATCCTCGAGATTCTGCACTTGCAGTACACTAGAGTACAATAATGGTGCTTAAGGACACTCTGGGCACCTTTTGTGTTTTTGGTCTTTACACGCTAACAATAGCGTATAAGCACTTCACTTTTGGCAGCGAGCCTGTGGTGTATGATAATGCCACAACACAGAGAAGGGAGGGTTCAACCCACAGGATCAAAACCAGAGCATGGCTCTCGTCGTCGTCTCGACCAGCGAGAGTGACAGACACGCACACGGTAAAACCATGGAAACGCACAGAATTCTGTAGCCAGCGCCTGTGACGAATCAAGGTCTCCATGTTCATGGCCATTTGACAGGAGAACATTAGAACAAGAGCTGTGGGGGTGGTGGTGGGGGTTGCAGACAGGAGCGACGAGGCACGCACGGAAATAAATGAGAGTTCATTAAGATCAGTCCGGAGGAGAATGAAAAAGCCATTTCACGTGGAGAATAGGGCCTCTGTGGCTTTGCACTGAAACGGCTGATAGAAAGCCGAGTCCCTGTTCCTGCGAGCCACCAAGCAGCAGGATGGACGTGTGAGAGGGAGAAGGAGGGAGTGTAGGAGTGAGACGTAAAGTCACACCAAACACCACGGCGGGGCTATTTCCAGCGACGCGCTCACTTCACACTTCCCAGACTGCATCTACTGCTATTTTAACCAATTCCCCACCACTTCCGCACTTCTAATACAGACCTGGGGAGTTGGATGCAGATGGTTATTACACATACATTACTTTACAGACGGTTCCAACTCTCCAACTCTTGTACTCGGAAGTGAGCTGACTGTGTGGAACTGTGGAGCTCTAAACCAGCAGGCGACTGGACTCTCCATCCAAATCCTCACCCCCAGAAGAGGATGTGGAGTTCCTGTTACGCTTTCGATATCGTAAACAACAGAGCAACGGCAAAAAAAAGTGAAGGACAGCATTCAGCTCTGCCCTCGGAAGTTCAGCGCAGCCCAAGGTCTGAGACTGTCAGCATTGTGGGATGTGAAATCTGGAATAATCGCAAAAAAGGATGCGCAAGCTGTTGACTAATATATGAGATAAACAGAATCCCGCAGAAGAGCTGTTCCGCAAAAAAAAAAAATCCTGGCACCAAAGTTGCCTCAATTCCCGTCTAATCCCTTGAGCTCAAGTTTAACAAACCAATTAATTGCAAAATCAGATTAAATGCCTGAAAGATGGAAAATGATCCGTGTGTTTAGTGTTCCAATGAGGGCCAGAGGAAGAAATAAGCTATCAACCCAGCTCATTTAAGAGTTTAATTTGAGTGTGATATCTCTGTTTAAGCGCTTTGGAGTACATCAAATCACTGAAAGCCCCGTCGATCGCCGTAAAAAGCTTAGCTCTGCAGGCATGAAAAAATGAAATAAAAAAGATATCAGAGAATTATACACCCTGGTGGTCCTTGTTGCAGAGGCGGACGGAGGTACAGTTCCTATTTCTAGAGATGAGCGTTAAAGATAAACCAGAGGGTCTCCAGTCTTCCCTCTTATCTCCGAGAGCCACACTAATACAGGCAGTGTTTCTAAGACAGCACCCGAGAACATCGGGGGAAGGACTAGGAACCTTTACAGCGGTCAAGACCTCCACAGGTCGTCCAGGCAAGGTGAAGGTTGCAGACAGTGTGGGCGACACAGACAGACGATAAGACAGGTCATATATGTAATCTTCTGTGTGTTTGTGTGTGTGTGTGTGTTGGAGGGGGATGGTTGGAAGTCCCCTCGCAACCTTATTACAAGGGTGATATTAGTTAATGGACAGTGGGGCGTGTGTGTTTGTTTGTAAGTGTGTGTGTGTGTGTGTGTGTGTGTGTGTGTGTGTGTGTGTGTATGTGTGTGTCTGGGCTGGTGGGTGGGGGGATTACAATTGGCTAAAAGGAAAGGAGGATCAGGCATGTTGGGTCTGGGGTCTGCATCGGGTGTCTGAGAGGGGAAGAGGTGAGCAGGGGACACTTGACCTCAGCCAACGTCACTTATGCTGATTTGAAGCCCTGAGGAATGTCCACTCATAGATGCTCTAAGGGCACAGTCATCGCTGTAGGTTATCAGTGGAGATTAAAGGTAGGGTCTATTAGACCTTTAAAATCATTTGACCCACGACACATGAACATACAAGCTACTTCACCTCCATTCGTTGAGGCATGGTTATAAACGAGAAGAACAGACAAAAGACAAAATCTAGGGATGAGTGCTGCCACAGAGACCATCATTCGTAGATGGTGTTGTCCAACACAACCATATTACTATATAACAGAGGACATTACAGACAGTGGCACTGAAGGTCAGGTGGACAGTGCAGGTGGCAGGGTGTTTTGAAAGTCAACCCTGTATCATGGCATCCACGTGGGGTGAAATGGTCATTCTGACTAACCTCTCCACAATAGCACATGTAGAGTTAATGTTAATGTGCGTCTCTCTCTCTCTCTCTTTCTCTCTCTCTCTCTCTTCATGTGAGTTCTCCAGATGTGGGCCCTCGGTTCACCCCTCATGGTAAACTGCTCTGCCTCAGCGCTGGCTTTATGCTCATTTGCGGGAAATCTGTTTTTCATATGCAAATAGAGCATCTGTATATGGCTTATTTAATCAGAGAGCGCTGGAGACTCACCACCCCCCAAAAAAGTAGTACCTCTGAGCTACTCTCCAACCTGGATTAAGGGGCCCGTTGACAACCATATGTAAAGTCCACTAATCTCATTTGGCAAAGCCCACAGCCCACAGCCCTGGCATGGCTTGCATTAAGGAAGTCAGCTGCTTTAGATAGTGTGCCATTGGACTTAGCCATGTTGAGGCTAAAGAGAACAAAAGGGATTTATCTTGTGGGCCACGTCTTATTCTTGCCCATTCTGTGCAGGTTTGAGAGAGAGAGAGAGAGAGAGAGAGAGAGAGAGAGAGAGACAGAGGGAGGAAAAGAGAGAACAGATGTCTCTGTATGCCGCAACAGTTATTTCTACATTAATATCTGCAGGATGTCTGTTTTGCCAATGATCCACCCATGGCCAAAATGAGCAATGCGCCATCAAATCCATAGCTAGTCAATCCGTGGAGGCACATGGATCCACAGAGAAGTGATGGATTAGTTGCTGCAGCGGGGTCAATTGGAGGCTTGCATAAAGCAGAGCTAGTCAGCAATACAGGACGTGCTGCAAATTCAAGCATGTCATGAATTCCCCTGGCGAAATCTCGGGACAAAATATGTGCCTCCCTTGCCTAGGTCTTTGGAGCCATATGGTTTTGCTCCTCCAAAGCAGTCGAGACAACTGCCTGTCCTTGACTCAAAAAGAGGGGAAAAAACACACACACACACACACTTTCTTTTTTTACTCTTGGAGCTGGAAAATGACGAGCCATGACATTATACAGTCTAGTGGGACAAGAAACTAGTACTACTACTACTGCTGGTGCTGCTTCTGCCGCTTCTGCTTTCCATTTAAATCTCCTCCTGCCCATTTCCCTTCTCCACCGCGCGTCCACTCTCCAAGTGAGCCATCATCTTCAGTCTGCTGCTCCCGGACAGGCTGTGCAGCGCTTAGAGAGAAAGAGCCGTGTGTGTGCCTGCTGGAGCTGGGATTACAGCCGCAGATTAGTCATGTCAGCACATATGAGACAACACCCTCCCTCGGCTCAGATTAACGCTTGCCTTGCCTCACAGACCAGGATTACACTGTAACATGAGGACAAATACAACCAGAGAGGCTGGTTACCTTACTGGCTATTTAAATGATAGGGGTTTTAGCAGTAGCAGTGGTAGTAGTGGTTCACAAAAGAACGGCTTTATATTCATATCAGTGTGCAAATGTAGATTGTTCTGAATTCTATACATGTGTTACATGCTGTATGTGAAACATTATATTGAAGATGACTTTATGTATTTGAAAGAAGGCAATGTGTTTCAGAAAAATAAAGGCCTGACTGCTTACCCGAGGCAGATTGTAACAAAATATTCATAGAAAAAAATGGAAGATAAATTCTGTTACAAATACACTGCAAATGGTCTATGAGAAATGTAATCCAAGGGTTTAACAGATTTAACATGTTTAAACTTCAGAGACTATTTCACACTTGTTTCAAATGAGCATTAACCTCACTGCTGAATGGGATTTTAACACACTCAACACAATCTATGCCTGCTCTCTCTCTCTCTCTCCATTCTCTCTCTCTCTCTCTTCTCTTTCTCTCTCTTCCTTCGTAGCAGGTGGCAAGCTCTGTAAAGTCTCTGTAATCTGCCTGTTTTAGGACACATGGTCACTGTGGAGTTTACTTCCTTAGAGTGGCTTAGAGGATCCCTTCAATTGGTAAGTCTGTAATTCCATTAGTTGTCCATCAATTCGGTGTGAACGGTATCAGTGGAGTCAGAGAACAAACACGAACACGGGCCCTTCATGCTTCACCAAACATGGGAATGATGCGTGACTGATTTACATCCACATCCTTCTGGCAAAGGAGGATCACAGATTGATCAGCTCTGCCAAGGAGGTTACGTTTTCGATGCAGTTTGTTAGCTTTTTAACTTGTCTGATTGTGTGTCTGCCTTTAAACAGGATTGCACACAAAACTACTTATCCAATTTCCTTGAAACTTGGTGGAAAGATGTAGAGTAGAATGGGTCAAGGAAGAGGCCATTACATTTCAGCGTGGATCTGATGGGGGCCCACAATGAATGTAGGTTCACCTTAGCTAACATTTTGCCTTGTTAGACTTCTGCTGTCTGATTCCTTATTTATGGGGTTTTGTGGAGAAACCGATGGTTGAGGGAAGCAGGCTTGTTGTGTAATGTTCCAAGGTATGTATATGTCGGCCTGTGTGTGTGTGTGTGTGTGTGTGTGTGTGTGTGTGTGTGTGTGTGTGTGTGTGTGTGTGTGTTGTGTGTGTGTGTGTGTGTGTGTGTGTGTGGGCGTGCATGCTTGGTGCTCTCCAAAGCCTCACACACAACAGCCTGAGGGCATCTGAACAAACAACAGTCTCCCAGCTGGGAGTGTCACAATTACAGTAGAGCCTCCCTTCAACTTTGCCAGTAATTGCTAAGGGGGCACTTCCTGAACTGGCTGGCTCTGAGCCTGTAACCTGTGAGACAGGGGCGGAGGGCATGCAGTGGGGTATGGTGGTACGATGGGAAGAGATGGAGATGAAGAGAGAGAAAGAAGAAAAGAGAGAGTAATTAAAAGGAGAAAGAAAGAGAGAGAGAGAGAGAGAGAGAGAGAGAGAGAGAGAGAGAAGGTTATTACCGGCGTACAAGTAAAGAGGGGTGGCAGAGGCAATTTGTGAGCAATAAAAATAAATAAATTAATTTGAATGAAAGGCAGAAGGATAGATGTGATCATTTCAGAGAGGAGTTGCCACATCTTGTTTGTGCAGCCGATTATGTTCCACTTTAAGAGGCATGCAATTACTGGCCTGTCAATGCATGCAGCACCATTAAAGCCTTCTATGAGTACACATACACAAAGTCTGATGCAACAAGAGCACAATGGCTGCATTAACCTTAAGGCTATCAGTTATACCCATACGGTAAAATCTGTGCAGGTGTTCCAATACAGGTACAGAACGGACACATAGAGAATAACACCCACAGGACACACACACACACAAACAAACACACACTCACACACACTCAAATACACACAAAACTCGCACACAACACAAAGCTCACACATTCTCAGTGCTCATCTGAGCCTCCCTCTCGTGCTTGTGCTTAACTGCGAGTGACACACACAGCTCATTCTCGCCGAGCTGCTGAAAAAGAGATTCACCTGCAGCACACATGCCTGTCGCCTTGATCAGGAGAGAAGCACCAGTGTTGTCATGGAGATTGTACCCTCTTGATGACAGTCGGTTAGTAAGACTCGGCATCTTCAGCACGTCTCATTAGAATGTTTTTCCCGACTGCGAGAAGCAGGATCCACATGCCTGGCGTCCTCCGGGCTTAGACCCACGGGCCTCCAGGTCCCACCGGTATGAGCCAGAGCTCAAGGATGCTGTGGGACCAATTTCTATATTCAGCCTGTGAAACGTTTTCTCTGTGATTCACTCTCTTAAAAATGCTGCTAGCTTGGAATAGTGACTGGAAATGCAGTCACTCATTGGATTTCTGTGTGGGAAAATACAATGTAGTGATTGTGTTTAAACCAAGAACTGCTGTATGCTGTGATGAAGAAAAGACAGACGACTTTATGTAAAAAATACATTTAATTGCCATCTTGGAGAAATACTGCAGCATGTACTGTATACTCCTCTTGGTTCGATATGCAAAATCAATGTTATTACTCCCCATACCACAGAACTTTGTGTTGGCATGTATAATTCATTCTCAGATTCGCCACGCTAAACAGCATTTTCTGAGAAAACATGAATATTTTGTTTAAATTTTCCGAGGTTGACTAAAACTCAACCATAAAGTTCACTAATGCATAATAGCAATGCAGACTGAGAATCCCTTTAAGCAAGAGCGGAATGGTCACAATGCACAGAATCAGAATCACATATAAATATTCCTAGATATTCCCATATCAACATATACACACATTGCGTGGTTTTAAATGCCATTCTGAGAGAATGCTGCTGTTTTGTTTTTGTTATTTTTTCAAATTCACACAGACATTTCTCAGTTGCTCATCTGTGCTGCACTGTTTTGTGTATGTTCACCCTCACACCAAAAAACATCCGGATCAAGTAGGTGGCTATCCGTTTATAGTATACTGAATGAGACCATAATCTCTCAAAACCTCCTATTTTGACCTACCACCTCAAGATCTGCATGGTAACTATGGCTTTGGGACTAGAACCGGGACTGCAGTAGGGATCCATGGTGAAGGTCATGTAACTGCTGGGCTCCTGCACTGAAAACAAGCTCTTCATGACTCTGTTGTGACAGCTGCTCAACGCAGCACGGCCAGCACAGAGAACCCAGCGGTGACCCGAACATACGATATCTACAGAACGCTCGCATGTTCAATTAAAGCTTTTGGAAAAATGTGAGGTCTGAACTAATAGAGATTTTTTTTGGCCCCGAAAAAATGTGGGTAAAATACATTTCCCATCAAGCATCAATGCCCAGTTGGCACACTCCACCTCCCTGGACCGCAATGCAGTAAATTGCATTCATACCTGTCAGAGAGGTATTCAGAACCAGAGAACCTGGACAACTGAGGCCCATTTTTAAAATCTCTCAGTTCATCCTTTCAATTAAGAGAAACGACTAGCGGTTAATCCATTGATGGATCCTGATTAGATTGGGCTGACCCTTAACGTCGCTGCTGTGTGATTCTTCCACCTAATTGACAGGATGAGTAGCAATTTAGCTATTGATCTACCTGGGGGAGCAGCAATGTGTCAGCTGAGACCGCCATCGACCAGGCACAGTGGAGCCACTTCCCTTTCTCTGTACCAGAGATGCATTATATAGGATGCTGCATACGCACTGTAACATTTGATTATGCGGTATGTATGAGGAGCGGCTGGGGCTGTTCCACTGCAGCCCCCGTGTAACTTGTTAGTATAATGGCTGGACGGATGTAATACACTGACAAATTTGTCTCTGTGTCTGAGAGATACCCGTAACAGACTCGCAGTGGAATTCGACCGCGGTATTTATCCTTCAAATATTGCAGTTATTCAGAAGGAAAAGCCATTAAGTCTTTTGGTTGAATCCCCCAGTAATTGTGCTTTTGTGTCTTCTATGGAGCTTTCGAATTCCTAAACGTCATTCACTACAATGCTCTCCATTTTTGAAGTGCAAATAACTACCAAGCTTGAAAAAGACTAGGCTTTTAGAATTTCATGAAAATTGAACAACATAATAAAAAAAAAAGATGAATGCAAAAATGTCATAGAGATGTACTGATAGGCAGCTTAGTGAGTTAATTGCTTACAAATAAATTATCATAAAATAGACTTCTGAACTTCTTAAACGAAACAAATATCTCTGAAAATGTTCACACTTTCAATAACCACGGCATCTCCCACTGTCCGATTCAGCTTGGCTGCAGTCAGCTACCTACAGTACGGTCAGTCCCAGCCAAAGTCATGACCGGTCATGCGGTAGAACTTCTTGTTGAAAGGCTTGTAGAAATCCCGCAAGCTCTGCACGACTTCAGGGTCAATGTTGGGGTGGGTCCTCCCTTTGGTCTTGCCCAGGCAGTGGGGCTTACTGTTGCTCTCCGGCCTCTTCAGACAGGGGAAGCCCTTGGCCGGGTTGAAGTGGAAGTGCTCATCCGTGACGACGCGCCGCAGTCCGAGGAAGTCCTGCACGTGGGCCATCTCGCCGGCCGGGTCGCTGATGAGCCGCTCGCCGCTCACAAACAGCAGCTGACCGGCGGGGAAGTACGCCAGCCAGCGCTCCAGGTGGCGCGCATACATGCCAATCTGGACAGCACTCCACGAGGTGTCGATGAGGCCCGCGCTTCGGTTGCGGAAGGTCAGGCTCTCGAAGGACGGGATGTCCGGCTTCTTGGAGCGTGTCTGCGTGTAGTCCGAGATGGCGCGCGTGACGGGGTCGCGGACGACAACAATGAGCTTGGTGTCACTGGACATGGCGTGGATACGAGCGGGCACTTCCCGCGTGACAAAGTAGCTGGGCGTCTTCTCCATGGTGATCTGGCCCTCCACCGTCTTTGGCATCAGATCCCTGGCAGGGGAGAAATGGATGGATTAAAATCAGGAGAGAACATAAATAACACACACACACACACACACACACACACACACACACACAAACACACACACACACATTAATAGTACTTGTCATTGTGCGTTGCCAGACAGGCAGAGTCGTGGTTCTTGTAGTGTTGCTGTCTGAACAAAGTGGCCCCCTCTCTTCAAAAGTTGAAGGTAAAATCACCAGTCACCCTCTCTGAGCCGTGTTTAATGTCTGCAGACACTGACCCTCTGCTGAGACCAAACCGAGCACTTACTGACCAGCCCGCTGTTACAATGCACAATGCACGATTTCAAACTAACGCTGAGAGATATCCTTAATGCTTAACAACACCAATGCAACAGTTCTCTCGTATACCCAATTTGCCTCATGCCAGAGGCACTTTAAAAGCATTCCCTGCTGGGAGCAATTGTACACCATGCTCTTCAAAAACATGAGAACATTGTCACAATATCCACTGAGTCACATGCTTCTGATTTGGGTAGACTTAATTCAAAACAAAGGCAACATGCTGGGCCATGAGACAACAGGGGCACTGGTGCGGAGCCCACTCAGGCAGGGATAACTCCACTCTGGTGTTGATGGACACAAAGGACTCGAGTGGAATCTTAAGAGGATGGACTCTGAATATTTAAGTCAGGAGACATTTGAACTTTAGCGAGCAAAAGCAAAGGCTTCATATAAAATGTTTTATCATGCGCAACCACTTTAATTAAAAACCCTAGAAGTAGAAAGTTGAAATTGTTTTCAAATTATAATTTAATTTCCTTCAGAATCTACATGGTGCACTTGCCACGTGTTAAAATTATGATTTATTTTGTAATAACGTCTAACGTGAAGTATGTTTGTGGCTGTCTTTTTTACAAAAAGCCAAAAAGCGCTGAGAGTCTGTTAGTAAGCCAATCAGTCAAACCTGCATAATACTTTAAAACTAACATTCAAACATGTAATTGACTGACTGACTGACACAACTGTACACACAACACTGACAAAAAACAACAGTAATGCATTGCCTGTAAGTACAGCATTTCAAACATTTAAAGAGGGTCAGGGATGGGCTGTTTCTCAATATCTCCTGTCACTTTCCTTGATCCCATGTATGATTTAAAGATAATTCTCCTTGGCTGACATCACAGCGCATTCAACTGTAATTGCAATGCATGCTGTGACCAGTTTAAACGGTTGTGGTTAAATGTGTTTACTTTACTAATTATGACTGTTGACTTTGGATTCTCTCCCCCGAGGAGAACACTTACAGTAAATTATTCGAAACCTTGGGTAACTTTCATTGTGGCCAGCCAAATGCAGGAGGATCACTTGTTTGGTTTCACTTTGCTGTGCTCTACTCTCCATGCTTGTTGGCACAGCTAGCTGTGTAGGTATGACTCTCTTCGACGGCAAATTAGCCTTTTAACTCTGGACCGAAGTGCATAATGGCCAAAGTAGGCCAAGCGGGATTTCAGCTAAGCCCAACTCTCTGGAGCATTAGATCTAGCGAATAAGGAGGTAAAGAGGGAGAGAGAATGCTGAGAGGGACAGATGTGGTCACACGAGCCGGTAGGGCCATTTAACAAAAACATCTTTCATTTGTCGACAATGTGACTTGTTTCACATCATCTGCCTACTATATTAAGCAAAACATGAGTCATAGTCCTTTATGACGTCGGGCGACGACTGCACAGAATTGAAAATGAGTGGCAATCAATGTTTTTTTAAAAAAGCCACAACATTAGCATACTGGTTAGAGATGCATTTACCCTATAAATGTCTGTTCTCCGAGACTTCCTTTGGAATAAAATTCAACCAATTACAAGATACTGCAGGGGAGAATAATGGAAGAGGACGAAGAGGAGGAGGAAGAGGAGGATCTTCTTGAGCTTGTAGCCAAGGGACAGGTGCTGAAAAGGGCTGCTGGTGGGGGGGGGTTAGGGCCACACCTCATTAAATGCAAAAGCCCGAACAAAAACAAACTGTGCTAATCTTTCTAACGCAATCCTCATAAACCATCACTCACTTTCTCTCCCCCTCTCTCTCCCCCTCTCACTCTGGGACCAGGTAGTAATTATAGGTGTGAAAAAACACAAACCTAGTGTGTGTGTGTGTGTGTGTGTGTGTGTGTGTGTGTGTGTGTGTGTGTGTGTGTGTGTGTGTCTGTGTGTGAGTATAAGCGAGATAAACGAGTGCCATGTGAGTGTGTGCCATGCTATCTCTTCCCTAAGTCTAACTCTAGACCAGGAGAACACATCCAGGCATTCAGAAAGCCCCAAGGGAGATGAAAACTTACTACCCATCAAACTTTCCACTTAGTCCCCGAGCAAAACAAACCTGTAGCGGAGCGCTATGAATTATTCATTCAAGCAAAGGAGAAAGTGTGTGTGTGCTTTAGCGTGTGAGTATATAAGTGTGTGTGTGTGTGTGTGTGTGTGTGTGTGTGTGTGTGTGTGTGTGTGTTTGTGTGTGTGTTTGTGTGTGTGGAGAGACAGCAAGAGAAAGACAGACACAGAGAGTGAGAGAGAAATAGAACCATTTTGAATGCAACAAAAGCTTGACTCACAAGAAATATGTCGCTTTTGCAATTTGTTCCACTTAATAGACAATTCTGCCAGAAGCCAATAGGTTTCTAACCATACTCAATCCATCACCTCTTGACCTCTCATTATACTTAAAATGTAAAACCCTCATGAATTCACATAATAGCAGGCTGGTAAATTAAGAAAATGGTGAACACACTTCCAAAAAGCTGGGAGAGAAACAGTAGGAGGCGGTAATGAGGATTATACTATTCTGAGAGTTGGAGATTGCAGAGGTTAAATAGTTGGTCCTGGAAAGAGCTGACACTGCTCTCCCTCGGCCAAAAACACTTTAAGATTCACTTCACATCCACGATTAGCATCGCGATGCAAATAAACACAATGGCTTGCATACATAAGCCATATGCCAACAAAGTGGCATACACTCACTGTCACACACACATGCACGTGCTCATACACATATACAAACACACACACACACACACACACACACACACACACACACACATATAGTGGACAAACACACATCTGCGAGTTAACTGAGAGTTATGTAATTAATTCACATTTTGTCTGGTGAGAGTAGCCATGACGGTAGCTCTTTGAAAGACTTGTTTGATAGGCTCTGTTTACTGTACATGTTGTGCCCTTAGCACGCATGGGAAAGGCTAATCAAAGGCAAGAGGCAGGTGGTTTATGTTTCAGGTGTTTGAGGACCACTCTGCTTGACGTATAGCTTGGCAGGACATGGGTGGCGGCGTCTAAACATACTTTAATCAGAGGCCTTTGACGATTCACAGACATGCCATAGAAAAAATATAATTATGGAACAAGCGTTTAGTTAATGAATGAACACACCTTGTGTTACATTAGTGCATCTTGAACTATTACGTAGTGTGAGACATAGGTGCTCCAATTAAGATGGAAAGGGAGTGCCACTCCAGGCTAACAGCTCAACAGAGAGGAGGGCACCAAGGGTGGTGGTATGCTGCCACTTAAGGGTAATCTGACAGGGTTTTCTGCTAGATGAATTCCAGGCCCGCATCAAAGGCGCGGGACAGGAGCTCAGGGTTCTCCCACGGCCGCAATATGTCATCTTATCATCTCTGACCAAGTCATAATCTCATTTTCCACTCACTGGCCTCTCGCTCTCTCTCTCTCGCTCTCCCCTGCGATGGCTTACACTTGCACAAGCCCACAGTGGTTCCTTCTGACCAAGTGCTTTCCTCAAATATACACGTCTGCTCCCCTTTCACGCAGTAACATTAGCTCTAGAAGTGGTCTTGAAATAAAGCAAGACTAATATGTTAGCATATACCTTTGTAACTGTCAAATGATTTCACAGCATTGCCAATTGAGTTTGTTGATAAAAATGGCATCTTTGCCAGAGAAGAAGCTTCAGAAGGACAGTTTCATTATCTATTGTTGCAGAGCAAAGGCTAAGCACCTGTCAGGATGTGAGCTTATTATACCACACAATGACAAAATGCTTCATGGGAAAAGACTTCAATGCTAACCGTTCTTCTCTCGAAATTGGCTGATGGTTGATGCTGCAGCCTCGAACAACAGAGAGACTTATTGCCTCGAACTACTGCTTTGAAAAAGAGATAATGAAAAAAAAAAACAGACCTAGCCATTACTGTCTCCTAGAGAAAGTTGGCTAAAGGACTTTTATAGCAGTGACTTATTAATACAAACCCTTTCACAACTCCTTTACAGACCAAAGCATCATAAAAATTCAACATGTCATGTCCACATCATTTACTCTCCTTTCAATCAAATGGCTATTTTTAATGCCTGAAGCCGAATAAGATAAAATTAGACATTGAAACAGACATTTTAGATATGTATTATTGTACAGGCAAAAACACAGAAGATGAATTTTGTCCATTCTGCTCCTATTTGCATTGTATATTGGGGGCTGGCCCTGATTTGCTGATACGGGCAAATCTGTGTTATCATCCTCTAGCTAGCCTATTGATGCTCTCGGTTTGTACTTAAGGTCCTTCAAAAATGCTGATCCATTTTCACTTCAGCTCGGGAGCGTGGCTATGTTATGAGCTTTGAGCTCTGAAAACGTGCAAAGTTTGTGCCCTTGCAAAAAAAAAGAAAACGAAAGAAAAAAACTGATGACAGCTGTTTCAGCAAGAACAGTGTGAACTTGTTTAAACTTCTGTGTGGAAAAAACAGAACTTTTTTCCCTTGCCTTTCTCACCGAAGAAAAAAAAAAGCCTTGGAGCAGAAAAAAAGAGAAAGTTATCAGCTTTGGAGTTCACGTTCTCCTCCTCCTGGCTCTGGCTTTTCCTTGTGGGGCTTGTTTCTGTTGAGTTCACACTGTGTTCGTCAAAAAGCACTTTCACCCTCCCCGGCGCATTAGCATACAAAGTGTGCAAAGACACACAATTCGCACTAATTGCCTGCTCTTTCTCATCGGGGTTAATGCCGACCTAAGGGGCTTCGCTGCAGCCTGCCTTTCACTGAGAGAGAGAGAGCGCTTAGTGCTACTGCCACCGCCACTGCTGCTGCCCCTGCTCCTGCTGCCTTTTTTCAATAGACTTTCTCTCAACTCACTGCCTCCAGCAGCAACTTGCTGCCCACCCCACAATCAAGCTCTCGCCATCAGCTGTGTACTTTTAAAGCAGTCAGAGAGTGTTTGTGTGTGTGTGTGTGTGTGTGTGTGAGAGAGAGAGAGAGAGGGGGGAATTTAGTGAGTGCCTGAAATATCATTAAAAAATAAACATGGTTGAAAGATGGTTTACTTTGCATTCTGCTTCATGATATCTATACCCTGCTATATGGAATAGACTAGACTAGACTGTTTTGTCAGCCAGGGTGGGAGCAAGGGTGTCTGATAGTTTGACCCTTCCCAACTGATTGTCTGAAAAGCCTTTTTGTGAGCGAAACATAAATAGATTTGCAACAGAGGACTCTTTTGCGTCGCAGAGCATTTTCAAGCCCGGGGAGGGGGGTGTTCTTGGTTGCCCCCTCTGCCATGTTGGGCCAACAGTGTAGGCTCCCTCAATGCCACCGCAGGGGGCACTGAGCCGCCCATCTGTGGGCTGCTCACCCCAGGAGTCCGTCTCACAATTAGCCAGTAGCCGCTCTTGTTGAAAGCAGTCATCCCGACTCTGTGTGCGCTCTCTCACCACCACCCCCCACCCCCGCCCCCCCTCCACACACACACACACACCACACACATACACACACCATAGTCCCACCATCCTGAAATCTCTCCCAAGTAAAAAATGCATCACTGGGAGCCCCAAAGCCCCATGGCCTGCTTAGAGAAGGCTGCCTGAGTTCGAACAAAAGGGGGGGAACCTGAGTCCATCTCTGGGCTCTACAGGACGGGATCCGGCCACAGCAGGGGAACCAGGAGCTCCAAGAGTGGGTCACGCATGACACACCACGGCCCGTGATGGCCAGCGGTCGGGGGTACGATTGCTCCCTTGTTCCGGCCCTGGCTGGCGTAAGCGTTCAGCGGTTTGCACCTACAAAAGACGCCCTGAGGGGGGTTTCTCCGTCTCGGACTGGTCATTAAGGGACGTGTTATTGTGTGGTCTGCTTTCAGGGGTCAGCGCCGCAGCCCAGTCCTGACAGCATCCACTCGGCCGGGGATGTTTTAATTAGCCGTGCACAAGCACTGGGGAGACTGGGCAGAGGCCCTCCTAGCGGCCATACCCCCTCCCCGCCGCATTCCACCACCATGTTACATTTGACCTCATAAACTAAAACACGATCACCTGTTACACGGACCATTTGCCTGCCTCCCCCTCTGAGGCCTGCAAAACTGGGGAAAACATCCCGGCAGTGAGCGACTGGCCACGCCAGAGGCCAGAGCTGTGCATTCCCCCGGCGGCCACCGCAACTCACTCGGCCACAAATCACACCTCCTGGGTCCTTCTCATCGCCATACTCATACTCACGTGTCCTTTAGGATTTAATTAAAAGAGATAGTGCGGCCATTTCTGGGAGAAATTAGCCAATCTCATACGGTAATAAGTCATGAAGTATAAATCTCCACGCACCCATGGGGCAGCCAGAGGCTAGTACGCGCCTAACTTGAGCTCGGCCTGCCTTCCAGGGAAGATTAAGGAGTCACCAAGTGGTCATTTGCAGCTCAGCCTCTAAAGGTGAGGGGAGAGCCCATGGGAAACCAGGCCTAACCTCAGCAACAATCCCCATCAGGGATGTAGTGGTAAAATAAGAGGTGGGTAAACTATGAATTCTGTGATCTTGGTGAGGTGGACCAATGTTTATAACAATACCAACAATACCATTGAGTGTGCATATTGTGAATGCGGATAATACAGTGTGATTTTTGAATGTTAAAAGTTGCAATCGGTGAATAAACTCTTTTGAGAGGTGGATAAAACCTATTTCTGAAATTTTAGAGGTGGATAAACTGCCTTTACTTGCGTTTAGCCTCCACTACAACCCTGATCCCCATGCACCACTAACCTCGTGCCAAGGTGAGGAGAACAGAACAACTTAAAATGGAGCAGTTAGGGTTTCTTCTTTTTTCCCACTTTCTTCCTTCAAACACTAAATTTGTATAAATCCACAGAGAAAACACATTCTCAACATCTGTTATCATATGCCCCCCTACTTGGAACAATGGTGTATGTTTTTTATTATTATTTCAGCTCATTAGTCATCCCAGTGCCAGAGGGAGGAATGTGATAATGTTTACTAATTTGTCTTCAGAAGACTGGCTGTCTTGCCTACACCACTGCACTGCAGGAAATTAAGGAAAGCCTGGAAAGTGTTTGGGCCGACCAAGTTGTCATTTCCCGGCCGAATCGAAAGTAACAAAAGCAAAGCAAAGCAAAAAATTTCCTTGAATTTCCCCTGGGGATCAATAAAGTATCTATCTATCTATCTATCTATCTAAAAATGTCTTCTGTGTCTGTGACTGCCATGGTGACTGCTTGTTGAAATGGCAAGTAAATCATGTACAATAGAGGCCATACAGCTGCAGGCAGAAAATGGGCTGGTTTGTCATACCAATACATTACTACAAACTGTCAAACATTATGAGACCTCAACTGTTCGCACACTTATAAGAGTTTAGAGTTTAGAGTAAGAGTGGGCCATAACTGTCACCCTTTCACAAATAAAGGTAAAAATATTCTCGCTCGTTTAATACTGATCAGGCAAATTCGATATCGCCCAAAGGGACGTGAGGTGATTTGCCCAACTGATTTGTAGGTTTTATCCACATTTGTCACATTTCGCCTCTCTGTTCAATCTTCGTTGAGCGGGTAGCCTTTACCTGACACCCCGTGACGCATACCATCCTCTCCAACATGGCAATCATAAAGTAAAGTGTGCGTAATGGGAGCTGAGGTAGTGTAACTGATACAAGGTGCACCTGTCATATCTTAATTTTCTGACTCCACTAACTCGTCTCGTATCTGGCATTGCCCTAAGTGAGAAGCTGAACCTGACATAAATTCGTTTGTCATGACCAATTCTAGTCCATAATTGTTCCAAGGGAACATTGTTTAGTTGTTACACAATTTGACCGGGAGACAGAATGTTAATTATTTCAAAATGTCCTGTCAGCACAGGATGTGGCAAAATGTAAAATTGTATATGTTATGACCGCGTGTAAGTAGCACATATAGAATAATGGTTCGTCTGAATGTCGTTTCCACGTATACAGTCGGTGTACCTAACTATGTGATACAGAAGTTAACCCTATTTTCTGAGAATAGCCTATTTGATATAGAGCACTTCCTAAGTCAACATTAAGTTTGCTTTGATTTGTACAGTCATGTGTCCTTTTTAAATGTCGCTTTATAAATAGCTTGCACAAAGATACATAGGCTATATTAAAATACCCCCAATCTTACAGCCTAATCTTCGTGCGTAAAGGTTCAATCCACTCGTACTCGTATCTAGGCTACTCATAGTTTGTAACCTATTTTCTGTGAAACCGTGAACTGCATATTCCAAAGCATATTGGCTAGACGCTGGTCATGTCTGTTTATGGGAGTTCAGAGGGAGAATCTGATTTACCTGTACCACTCGAGTCCTTTATCATAGTTTCGGTCGAAGAAGTGCGGCTCCGCTCCCACTGCTCTGATGTCCGGGTGCACCCGCAGAAACTCAAGGAGAGCCCGCGTACCCCCTTTCTTCACCCCGATTATGATTGCCTGGGGCAACTTTTTAGTCTCCGACCCATTGAGGAAACCAGACATGGCAATATCTTCCAAACTCCTCTGTTCGCCTTTCATCTCATCCCAGTCGTCGGCTCGGCTGTCGATCTCGTTCTCATTATTTAATAAGTCCCGTGAAAACGTCTTGATCAACGGGTCAAGACCTTCAGAGTCTGTCTGCACCCTGTTTTGGATTCTGGGTTGCATCCTGTGGTGCATTTCAGCGTTGTCTACCTTCCCACCTGGGGAGTCGATGATAAAACTTGGCACGGATGAACAGTAGCCAACGCAATAATATAACATGTATACCCACAATGACAGCATGATGCAGATCACAAATAATTTATTTCTCACCGGGATAAATGAAATGGCATAGAAATTCTGACAGATCAGGCTATATTCCATAGGACTTTCGGTCGTGAAACTTGCTCCGATGAGGCATATTGGCATTGGAAGTTACGCATCCCTTGAGTGCTGCAAAAACCTACGTGATGAAATTCATGACATATCTATTAATTTCTGGTCATTATAAAAACTAAATCATACAAATGTCACTGGTTGGAGTGCGTCGCGTCTGAGCTGAGTACTTCGGTTGACTCATCACCGTTACGTCTCCAGTCGGTTAATGACTGCTGGAGGGGTCCGTTGGTAGAAAGCAGACTCACAGAGACAGAGGGCGTGTGAGTGACGGTATTACTATCCAATTGCAGCCCAGGATAGCGGCAATTAGCGACATCGCCCTCAAACCACCAAGATCGCCATGTATCCAACCATGTGTTAAATGGTCAGAGGTATGGGTGGAACCAAATAGCAGCTTACACTGCGAGCTGCAAATTAGACATTTTTAACTGAACAATATACTGAACAAATGAGTTGCGGTTGGTTTTTGTACAGGCTATCCTAGCTTTTAACCTGATTATTTTTCGTTTGAGGTGCCGGTATTACATATTAATTGTTTACATACGTGTATGACTTTAAGTGCTGCGCAAACATTCCGCTAAGATTGTTAGTGGGCTCCTCTTATGAACTGTCCAAACTGTGGTAACACTACAGCCAACTGAATGCAACATCTGTTTGCAGGTTACACAATGGTTTTAGAATTAGCATACGAAAGTCTGTGTTGGTACAATAGCCAGTAAACGTGACTGGGCAAATGAGTTACCAGCTCAGCACGAATAATGACAGTTCACGACGCCGGCAGATGTCTATGAATACTCTTGAGTTCAGGCATGAAGGAAAAACAGTATTTTTTCCGACTGTCCGGATGCTCTTTATTATTATGGAATTCTTTCCTCTCTTGAAAAAAGTGACTGAAGCTTTTTACATCTACATGATTAGCATTAACCTGTGCGGTATTTGGGCCAGGTAATTTCCAGACAAATGTGGTTCTGTCAATACTATTGAACTTCTTTTGTTAATTGTTGATGACATTTGTGATGTTATCAGAGTGACTTATGCATAAAATAGTGTGTATTTTGTGTGTCAGGATTTCCAGGAACCTCCACAGGCTCCTTGGGGGACAAATGGATTTTACTACCTGAAATGTGATGCCAAATGGAACCATCCAAATTCACAGTATTAATCTGTGTTTAGCATAAGTGAGCCAAGATGCCCAGGATAATCCCCACAATGGAATCCCTATAGTGACTGCCAAATAAAGTATTCCATTCCTATAAATGATTGTGTATAAGTACACATCTGTATGTATAGTTATGAGTGTCACAAGATCAAAAAAATAACATTTTCAAGACCCTGCCTGGGTGGGCGGATCTAGACAAACAGAGCTGTTCAATGGCTGCCCTTAACCCCGCACTTGTTTAAAATTCCAACATGCTCTGTCCCATATCACTGTAAGTAGAGCAGTTGGACCATGCCTGTAGTAATCCTCACAGCTCATTAAAGTGGAGAGTTCATCTAAGTAAACAGCACATTGTCTGTGTGTGTGTGTCTGCAAGTGTGACTGTCAGGCCTTCACCGCCTCACACAAAGTTTCCAAAGAGGTGCAGTGTGAATTCTTCTCTCTGCTGTTTTAAATATCTGGAAAGTGTTGTGCCAAGAATGGGGCAAGTCTATGTGAGCTTTATATGGCACCAGTAAAACCGTGAAGATTAAAGGCAAATCTGCTCACCTTTTAACAGTTATAGAGTCACCTGCAAAGTGTCAAGAAAGCTGCTATATCATCCACAACAAAGTGCACTCGTGAAGGATAGTTATTCACTACACTGTGCACTAGGACTGAACGCATGGCACCAGGCAGCAGAAACAGAGAAAAAAGAAGAGAGAGAAGTTTTTTGTATTTTCATTTATATATATATATATTGGTGATTAGGCTCATCTCCAGCGGTTCTCCTTTGTGTGCGCTGAGCATTGGATTGACACTTCAAAGTCACCCAGAGGCAGGGAGGGGAGGACACAGGGAGCATGGAACAAAGGACACCTGAGGGGAGAGGCAGCTCAGGGATATACATGGTGCCCCTTTTTTGCAGGGTCCGGAAGGCCATGTGTGCCGATTGGTTCCGTCTGTTATGCTTCATGATGCATGACACACACACACACACACACACACACACACACACACACATACACACACACACACACACACACATATATAAACACACACACACACACACACCAACCTAAATCTATGCAGTTTTGGGAGGATTTAAGAACAGGGCAGTTGACACATCAAAGAGAATCTAGGCTTAATAGATCTCCTACAGCAGGATCACTGTTACTGTAGCATGTTAACATGTGTTCCCTTTCTGTCTCTTGGGGAAGAATTATGCAAAGAGCTCCCCGTCTTCCACATGCCTCCATCTTTCAAATTGTCAGTGGGTTACCATTTCTCAAATGTGGAGAATAACACAACATGACAATATTACAGCAGGGCACACGTGAGCAAACTGAATGGGTCTGTGTCAGGAGGGAAATAATCATTTTGCACAACACAGGCTGACCCCTTCCGCTTAGTATTTCTGGCAAGTCAGCGACAAGAGGGAATGACTCTAGTTTCGGTAGTAGCAACGCCTGCAAATATAAAGTGAAACCAAGTAGCAAGTCTGGAAAACCTAAGTAAACCAACATAAGTATAAACAATCCTAGTAGTATTTTACAAAACCTGCAGGAAATTTATTTTTTTAATTTTATTTTTTTAACACTATAATGTCAACATCCCCCCCTCTGTTGCCTCCGCATGATATGAACCATCTTGAGCACGTACACAAATAAAAACATGCCCTGGGGATCAATAAAGTATCTATCTATCTATCTATCTATCTATCTAAAAACATGCCCTCTCTCACTCTGTGCTGCATCCAGATGTCCCCGAGGCCGACTCACACAATCAGCAAAGGGCCCATGACCTCATCCCCCACCACCACATCCAAGAAACAACAACAAAAATCTAACAGGAAGTGTTGAGAAGCCTCACTAACAGATTCTCACACACACACACTACACATACATACACACACACACATACACGTGCTCATGTACACATATACACTTACAGTACACACACATGTGCACGCACACACACACACAGGCACGCACACAAAACACACTCAAACACACATGCAATCCTCTAACAATAATGACTAGAGTTATTAGCAGTGCTGAAAAGCAGCTCAAGTCTACCTCAAAGGCCTTTTAGTTGGGGCTAAGACCGTTTTAAATGTCTATAAATTCCTCTACAGACCTGACAAAGTCCCTCTATCTGATCTCTTCTTTAGAGAAGTCCCAGCCTCGCATGGATTTCGTAGCCCTGATCCTATACAGAAGGGCTTGATCCTCCTTCACTGTCCTTCTGCCTGGTCTGTCCGTCATAGGTTAGCAGCCAAAAGCAGCTTAGACATTAGTCTCACCCCAGTGGTCAGGACCTAAGCAAAGGCACTTCACCACATAATGTTAGTTCCGTTTATTCCTTTTAAATCTGCAAGAATATTGTGGACTCTTTTGTTTCCCAGCAGTGAGTCCGAAGTGGACTTTTCTGAATGGAGCACTCAGGGTAGTAATAGGAGGGCACACATTGCTACTGGCAAGGAATCATTTTGCCTTCAAGTTATTTGTCAGACAAAGCCATGTTTCTGAAAGGACCTGGTGTTGGCATCACATTGCAGTACAATTTTGAAGTGTTGTTAATCAATCCTTATTCGTACATAATACACAAAATACACCCTGTTCCACATGGAGCAGTTGTGATGATTGGAAGGGCCTGGATGTGATAAATCGAACAATCGAAAAAGGCCGACTCTAATTTTACTCCCACATATATGAGAACATTAGGGTCACATGTAAACACATTATCTAACACAAGCATGTACATGCAAAGTCTGTGTCATCAAGGCTTGTTGATATTTGCTTAGCACTAAGCTTTACCCAATAAGGAAAAACAGCTCACAGTTTCTGGCTGAGCCTCCCTTCCATTCTTTTTTCATAAAGTGTGATAGATGGATGATGTTGGCTTCTATAGAATGTGTACAAAGGAGCAGCTTGATTTTAACAACCTAACACACAGCATGGTCCCTATTGCCTTGGTTTATGGCAGGTCTCTTACTTGACATGAATCAGCTGACATCTGAAGGGTTCGTACTGTGATCTACAGTATATGTCAGATATGACTGCCAAGAGACTCCTAGGTTACCAAACAAAATACATGCAAATCCAATTCTTCACTTTCAAATTCTGAGGATTCACAACCAAAACACAGAGACTGACAGTTCAGTTACTTGTTTGTAATTCAGTTATTTGGGGTATTTTGTGATGAACAACAAAACATATTCCAAGTGTACCTAAATTGAATAGATGTACAGTGTACCTAAATTGAATAGATGACTGGCAAGGCCAAATGTCAGATGCATTTTCTAGACTTCAGTAACAAGAAAGTTCAGTAACAGTGACAGTAACAGTTTGGTCTGTTACTGGGTCTGTAGAATGGGGTTTGGGGTACAGTTGAGGATAAAGCCAGGTACCTTCAAAAAGGAGAAAAGAAGAAGAGTCAAACAGTGTGTGTACTGTTTGGAGCCTAAAGTCATGGCCTTATCATATCTGAGTGGACTACACAATATAAGCTGGAGACAAGGCCAAGGGGGATCTAGAGCAAAGAACAACAGTTCCTGTTCAAATGGGTAGCTGGGTGGAATTTTGGTGTCAGAGGGTGACATCAGCAGTCTGGCAAAGCATCATAGAATAGTTTACTTTTTTTTATTTTGGACTAGCTAAACTATGAAAGCCTATTAATATTTCTGGTCTGACTGGTGAAATAATGTGTGTCTGATTGATTCACCACTGCCAGTGATAATATTGAAATAATAATATTTAAAAAAGAATCAACTCTCAAATCTGGCAAAGGATGAAAATTAAAATGAGGGGCCAGCAATCAAAAAGCAATTTACATCACAACAATTATGGCTGATTGCATAAATTGTCCAATTTTCCCATTTTCTTTCTTGACTCCACAGTTGAAATCACGCAGCAAAATTTGTCATGTTAATTTGAAAAGTTGAACCTTTAGGACGATAAACAGTATGACTCATGCATAATATTTACACAACTCTGATACTCTCCCTCTTTACCACACCACATTCTACTTTTTTCAAAATATTACATCTTTGTTCTCAACCAAAAAAACAGATTGTGTTGTTTGAGACACGTTTCATACGTTATTGCCTAAAACAACAATGTACCAATGTAATTATTTTACCTTAAAATAACAACCTTAAAATGATTTTGATGATACACTGAGTTATAATATGGAAAATGGCATCTCAAGGTCACTTGAATTTCCCCTGGGGATCAATAAAGTATCTATCTATCTATCTATCTATCATCTCCGATCTCATTGCCAAAGCGTGCCCGGAACACCTGGTATTGCACTTTGTCATTTTTGTATTGGGCAGGTGTATGACCCTTTTTGTCAGTTTTTTGACGCATGGGTAGGCCTACTGCCTTAGCACTAAATGAGTACGTAGTCAGTTGAAAATTGATGGTGGTGGTGGTGGTAGGGTGGGGATAATACCAATTCTTACATTGTGTTGCTTTAAGTTCCAGCAATGGTCGAGCCTCTGTACCTCATCCCCTAACCCAGGGTCCACCAAACGAAGGCAGAGACTCACCTTAACCTACAGGAGAGACCAGGGCTCCTCACAGCCACCAGGCTGCAGCCTCAGCCCTTTGATCTGATTGGCTGATGATGACAGGGCTGTGGCGGCTCCAGGGCCCCAGGCCCTTCTGTCAAAACATGACAGCAAAAAGAGCGGGAGCTCAAACATGCACCATACACACTCATATATGCACACAGACACACACACACACACACACACACACACCACACACACACACACATGCACACACTCATACATGCACACAGACACACACACACACACACACACACACACACACCACACACACACACACATGCACACACTCATACATGCACACAGACACACACACACACACACACACACACAGTAGCAGCAACTGGAATCCATGCATTTCCACAGAATTATTTTTCCTTATCATACCTGTTCATTCGTACTCGTTGCTCGACTTATAGTGACTAAATTCAAGATGGCGGTGAATGGTAAACTTCCTGCTGTCTGTATAAATTGTCTTGTAAATAAACTACCAGTGCTTTTTCTCAATGTTCTCAATGTCTCGTTTTAAATGTCAGGGCCCTCGGAAGTCTACCAATGAAGTGTGGAGCTACTTTGAGCCTCGTAAATGGTGTAAAACAGTGATTTATTTGTATGGCTAGGCCGATGCCCGAGGCATCCCCTTTGAAAACCTGTTGGTAGCATCGGCTAACTAGCGCCAGATTTCGGAGTGCAGGGGACAAGCCGAGATGAGCTATGAGACATACGTTCACACACGGTATCATGTTCACACTTTAGGTCAATATCACACCGGAATTCTCCTTTAAGTATGCCAATACAAACCACTCACAAATACACATACAAAAGTTCAGACATGTACACACGCCTACACATAGATCATCGGAAGAACATAATGCAGGGATGGTGATTTATGCCTCTCAGCAGCTTTGGAGTATTTTCAGTGCTGCAGTGCTCATGACAACTTACTCAAAACCTATTAGCTTTTTCCACTGCATACTTGCTGTCAAAGGTGCAGCGACACAAATGCACTTCAAAGGAATCAAAGACCCATTGAAGATATCCCAAAATAACACATAACCCCCCTCAGCATCTGAGCCAAAGAAGAAAAGCTCTCTGCAAAGGAGAAGAGCAGCCGAAGTTGGTCACTGGGTGAACCGTCTATCCCCCTCGGGAGGGGAAGCGACTCAACGCGATAAGACGCACCCAACGAAATTACAGACCAGCGACTCATCTAAATGGAGTTCAACTGGCGGCTGAGGGAAATAAGGTCACCCATTACTGTAGTACAGCCGCGCGCTGTGGTGCTGATGGAGCCCCGGCCCATCTGCATTCCTGACGAACAAATGTTGACAGGAATCAAAGCCAATCATTAGGCCCACTCACAAGGCCCCAGAGTCCTCTCATCTGCGCTGGGGCTGTTTTTAACACACACACACACACACACACACACACACACACACACACACACACACACACACACACACACACACACACACACACTCAGGAGTCAGGGCAGGTACAAAGAGATGGTGAAGCACTTAGTTGGCATGTTGTTGTATGGCTTCATGGTTATGTTACAGTTTTTTCTGATTGCTTAAGCACATTTTTTGTAACTATGGCTTTTTTTGCAAAACTCTACACACAAATGGCAAAACCTCTCACCCAATCAGCAAAACATTGTAGTTCTCTTGCAAAAGCTAACACACCTTGCTTAACTCTTCACACCTTCGTAAAAATGGTGTTTTCGTATCTAACAGTAAACACAAGCCATCACAATAGTAAGCACACAATGTGCCAACAACACACTGATGGTATGAATAAAAAACACATCTGGCTTTTGCTTTCTCTGTGCACAAGGTAGAATATGTCAGTTTGAGGTCATACTTTTGTCATAGTTCTGTAAACATACAGGGATCCCAACTTCAAGTATTAGTGTTTATTTACACACATCAAAACAAACACAAGTGTGTTTTTCCAAGTCAAAACACAAAATAGCATTTCACTGAGACAAAACAAATCGGGTCTACATCGGGTCGTCTCTCAAAATTCTGTCTACATCACATGCAATGTCTTAGTCCAAGGCACCGGGAAAAATATATTCTGGAATGCCGTATCCAGGCCTGACATGACAATATCCCACATGTAGACTGTTTTTTTGTCTGTTTTTTTCTCTTCTCACTCTTCCTGCTCACTCCATTGTACCCATTGTACATTACCTGTGGCTTATTTATAGTGCTTAGGCTGATTGCAAAGTGAACTAATTATCTAAAACAGTTTTCACATGAGAAAGTGTGCCAGAGAGTTGGCAAAATAGTGTAAATAATAGCCATTGTGCCTACAGTTGTGCAAAGTGTGTGTTACAAAATTGCAAACTGAGTGCAAAGCAGTGTTTGTGCTTTTAGTTTTGCGAACTCAGTGAGTGGTTTTGCCATTTGTGTGTAGAGTTTTGCAAAAAAAGCCATAGTTACAAAAAATGTGTTTAAGCATTCAGAAAAAACTGTAAGGAAATTTAGCAAATGCTTTTGTCCAAAGCGACTTACAAAATAAAACAATACAGTAGTTAAAAATTAACAGTAAACAGTTTTAAAAAGTTGGTTAGACAACATTAACGAAAATAACAATGTCAATGCAATATCAATGATCAATAATATACAAACCATAACTTATACGAACCGCTTTACAGTTTTTTCTGAATGCTTAAACACATTTTCTGTAACTATGGCTTATTTTGCAAAACTCTACACACAAATGGCAAAACCACTCACTGAGTTCGCAAAACTAAAAGCACAAACACTGCTTTGCACTCAGTTTGCAATTTTGTAACACACACTTTGCACAACTGTAGGCACAATGGCTATTATTTACACTATTTTGCCAACTCTCTGGCACACTTTCTCATGTGAAAACTGTTTTAGATAATTAGTTCACTTTGCAATCAGCCTAAGCACTATAAATAAGCCACAGGTAATGTAGAATGGGTACGATGGAGTGAGCAGGAAGAGTGAGAAGAGAAAAAAACAGACAAAAAAACAGTCTACATGTGGGGATATTGTCATGTCAGGCCTGGATACGGCATTCCAGAATATATTTTTCCCGGTGCCTTGGACTAGGACATTGCATGTGATGTAGACAGAATTTTGAGAGAGACGACCCGATGTAGACCCGATTTGTTTTGTCTCAGTGAAATGCTATTTTGTGTTTTGACTTGGAAAAACACACTTGTGTTTGTTTTGATGTGTGTAAATAAACACTAATACTTGAAGTTGGGATCCCTGTATGTTTACAGAACTATGACAAAAGTATGACCTCAAACTGACATAGTCTACCTTGTGCACAGAGAAAGCAAAAGCCAGATGTGTTTTTTATTCATACCATCAGTGTGTTGTTGGCACATTGTGTGCTTACTATTGTGATGGCTTGTGTTTACTGTTAGATACGAAAACACCATTTTTACGAAGGTGTGAAGAGTTAAGCAAGGTGTGTTAGCTTTTGCAAGAGAACTACAATGTTTTGCTGATTGGGTGAGAGGTTTTGCCATTTGTGTGTAGAGTTTTGCAAAAAAAGCCATAGTTACAAAAAATTTGCTTAAGCAATCAGAAAAAACTGTAATTAATTAAGTGTAATCTGAACAAGGCTTCAGTGTCAATGACAGTCAAATGCCTTGTCCAAAACAACATTGCATCGAGAGATAGAGAGGAGCAATAGCACTTGGTTAAGAGCTCTCTATGCCTTCAGGCTAGCAGAGGCAAGATACATCTATTGCATTCGAAGACTTTGCTGAATAATTCATGCATACACATTTTAAGAATGTAATGATTTTAATGATTAGTCTCTTTCCAGAAACACACTCCTGTAGTGGCGCACAGGAAAAGTTTTGCTCCAAAGCAGCCCTGATTTATCTGTATCTTCCTTTCACAGCCTCTTCAGAGTTTGGCATTAATGAGAGTCTTCAGAGCTACTTGAGTGGGATTCAACTGTTGTTCTCTAAGGTAAAACAAGGCTTATATTTTCAGACATCATTGCATGTCAAAAACTTCCAAGCCCTTGTTGTCTTTTTTTTTTTTCTCAAGCGCACCTGGTGAGAAATCCAGCCAATAAATCACTCTATCAGCATTCTCTCAAAGGCCAGGGAAGATTTGGCACATCACCCTCTCGCATGGCATAATTTAGTATACGCTTAACATGTTTTTCAGAGCAGAAGAATACCTGCGGATACTTCAAGGCTTCAATCTTTAGGAAACAGAAAGGCTTGGATGGCTATCCAGAACACTTTGAAACTTGTACAAGTTGTAACAGTACGAGTTGTAACAGTACGAGTTCAAGAAAAGTCAAACACAGACATGAAAAAACTGACCTCTTCTCTGCTGAAAAAAAGATTTGTATATAGAATTTTTATGAAAATACTAAATAATTTACTAACTGAGGATGGTTATTTATTTCAAAACCAGACATTGCAATAATAAAAACATCAGAAATATATATTAAAACATAAATGCAAAAACACAGCTCCCCAAGAGGGGTCATACTACAGCCATCCATTTCTAGTTCCAGGCAATTTAACATGCTGCACTAACAATGAGCTGTACAACCTGGCTCCACAAGCCATCAATGTGTATACATAATAACTGAAATAAATAAATAAAAATCAACTGAAATGTTCATTTCATTCTGCTAATGGCTTCAGTGATTACAATTTGAACTATCTGTGTTATCTGATATTATAGGAACTACTATAAAGATGAAGTTCATTTGAGTGAAACCCCACTGTGGATAGCTCTATTCTTATCTAACCGATTTCTCTGAAAAAGATTTCCTTCAATCCTTTCATAAAGAAGGACTCTCCAACAGATGTGCCTGTGGAGTCCTCACCCATCACCATCCAGCGGCTTTAATCCAAAAGTGGCTTTGAGGCTTTTATGAATAAAAGCTGCCGTTAATATAACCACACACACGCCCATCCCGAGTGCATTCCTCTAAAGAACAGTCTTATTTGCTTTCTGTCAAAACACACCATCCTCCAGGACACCTGCAATACGTAAGTACATACATAACCACACTAACCACTCTTGAACATGAACAGCTGCCTGACGCTGTTGTATTGATGGGCACATTCCCAACTGAGCCCAACGTGTCGTGTACACCCGACCCAGACGCAACAAATGCACCATAGCGATCTCAACTCTCCCCGCACAACGTAGTGCCATGCAGGGAAGCCAAGGACACGACCATCGCCGAGAGGGCCTTGTCTGTATGGGTGGGCTGGGCCCCCGAGGCAATCAGCGTTGCTTTGCAGCTGGCAGCGGCGGCTGCTGAGTGATTTAAATGACTCTTCGAACGAGCAGGGGGGGGGCACAGGTGTCACATCTCATCCTGTTAATATGTGGATAAAGGCAGGCACACACATTGCAGAGAGGGGTAATGACCATGTGTGTTGAGTCTCACTTGCTAGTCTGACATAATAATAAACGAGCGGTCACTGGTCACTGCCTGTCTTTTTTTTTTTTTTTAAAGCACAACGGCAACGAGCGTTATCGGCAGTGAGCAGTTATGAGAGCTCTTGCTTTGATCTCTCATAACCATTACAGACGGAGAATGGGGGCCCTGACGGCTAATTCCACCAGCATTGTGTTGTTGTACATGCAATTACACTGACATGACAGGCTGTTATTCGTGTTTGTCCTCACAGCTTACATTCTCTGTCTCAGATACTCTCCTCCAGCAGCTGTGGTGAACATTTTTAAAAGAGAAAATGAATCATCTCCTCCATGTCCAAAACACCTCAGATTATAAAAGCTTTCTATGTAGGTTACTGTGCTTATTGTCCATATCTCACAATATCTTGCAATGCCCAACAAAATACCTACCATTTCCAGTTCACTGAAGCTGACAATGTAAAATATTTTCACAGGTGTCATTCGGATGCACACATTGCATGTCAGAATGACACCCCACCACATGTGGGTTTCATTTTCGTGTCTGTAAGCCTGCGTGCCACAGAGGCAAAAATGTGTTAATGAATGCACTCCAACCCAAAGGTCAGGCCTGGACCAATGCAAAGATGCGATAATGAGCAGGAGCATAGCCCTCCATGGCTCAGTTGCTATCGGGCTCCCTATCTCCAGGCCACAGTGTTAGCCCACCTCTCGCAGATAACCATCGTTGTCTCATCTGACACGTAATACGTTTGGGAGCATTCCTTCTTATTTAGACTCATAACAGCGCTGCTGGCCTCTGAAGTCACAACGTTTTCATTAAGGCTGGGGCTCACGGCGGCCTGCCTGCAAAGACACAACACACACACACACACACACACACACACACACACACACAAACACACACACATACACAGTTTGACTGGCCTGCACCCTCCCTGCCTCTCAGATGTATGTGCTAATGCTCGTTGACTTGTAGTAATCTTCCCAGTGTTGTTTGAGAAAAGGGGTGGAAAGAGAAGTGGCCATTTGGTTCTGTGGGTGGGTGCAAAACACAAGTGTCTTGTATTGTGTTTAGTGTCCCTTGGTGTTAAAAAAGAGTGCTTATTAAAGGGTCCGTCTTTGTAACTGTTATGTGATGGTTGTCTTAACTCTTTCTTCTTCAGACGTTTTTTGTTTTGGTCAAGAATTCTGGGCAAACAAGTCAATTCAGACCCAGCTGCTTCCTGCAGAGGAGAGTGAAGGTCAGTTATTTGATATGGTGTCTGAGGATGGGGTGTTTTGGAGTTGCATAGGCCCTTCCCCCTTATTAATGCTTTTAAATCATCAACAACATGATTTCACCAGATGCTATGACTTTACCCTGAATTAACTTCAACAATTACCATCTATCTCAATGACCAATCCAAAGACAAACTAGGTAGGTCTATGACGTGGTGGTTGCCTAAGTGAATTCTGGGACCATTGTTACCAATTGCTGGTTTTATATTTCAAAAAAAAAAAAACTTCTCTCTGGAGTGGTGAACTGGTAGGCCTGTCTGAACTGGTCACAGTCAAAGTCTACAGCAGGTATCAGTGTCAGGAAGGGTCAGCAAAGGTCAAAGGTTGCGACCCTTTGGGAAATGTCTTCATTAGGCCTTTTCCACTGGTTTTGCAATGAGCCAACTGCTGCTTCCCTGCAGTGCAATGGTCATGAGTGAAAAGCCCACAACCAGCCTGGTCATTTGTAGCTACAGCAAAGCACGCAGTCTGGAAGAGGGGGAGATGATGCCGGGTCTTTTCTGGCTGTTGTTCATTAGCACATGTCCACCTCTTTATGAAGCGTTTCAAATAAAGCCTTCTCACCCTCCGGCATGTGATCAGAGATCCACAAACACATTCAGCAGACGAGATGAGTCTCCGAGCCTGTGAATTTTGTCTGGCCTCTATATTTCTCACCCTCTTCTCGCGTACAGAGGAAGGAAAAAGTCTGTTCGCTCTGAGCTGCAAAGCCGACTGTCGACTGTGCGGGAGTGCGGATGTCGGCGTTTCCTCCAGGTTGATTTAGGGGCATCTGGAGACGTTTGCCTGAACGGCCTGTTTTTGTGTGTGTGTGTGTGTGTGTGTGGAGGAGAGAGGGTCTTGGGGTGGTGTTGCTTTTGGGGAGCCCTGGCATGGAAAGCAGAGGGGGATGGGGGTTGAGGGGGTCAGGGTGGGGTGGGGTGGAGGAGTCGGCACTGGGACTGAGCGTCTGGGGCTGCTGGCCTAATGAAAACAAATGCTTGAGTCGGGTCAGGAGGGCTTCAGATCAAGGCTTAAGAAGATCTCCTCTCAATTTCCAACCCCACCCTACGCCACCGCCCCCACCACCCTGCACCCACCCCTTGACTCAGGATTGATGAAGACCTACGGAACTTGGTGGCAGAAAGTGGCCATTTTTCAGTATCACTTACTTCAAGAGGTTCCTCTGAAGCCCCGGGGCCTTGGTGTGTTGCCCACCTGTTGCCTCATTAGACTGCTAATGGCTCGCATTGCAAACAAGCCTGCAGGCCAACCTCCTCTGGTCACCACACTGGACAAAAAAAAAACATTAAAATGGTGTTCAAAGAGGTTACATCCACAAAAAACATGACCACAACAAAGCATCTCTTCTCATTGTTTATTACGTTCTTTTCTCTTTTATCACCAATCTAACTACAGAGAGGTCCCCACACCCTACAAATGACTTACGACTCAGTGGGTGTCCGATAGCTGATACTTCATAAACGGCCTTGCTTTCATGCAAAGGTGTGGAGGAGAGTTACTTTGCTTTAACATTTGAGGCTGTCTTGTCACGACAGCAGATGGAGAGATGGGGTGCAAAAATGACACCCTTCTGAAGTGCTGGCTAGAGTTGCTCCTGTGCTATGTATGCAGATGGATACTGGCTGCTAGCATGCGAGGCTAGGAGCGTTAGTTGCATCCAGCCAGATGTTTCTGTCTCAGAGGATCTTCACAAGAACATGCCAACACATTGTCAGCAGTTTTACCTGATTGTTCACAGAAATGTTATTTTTAGTTTGGAAGGCAAAGTGAGAGATTAAAGGCAGATACCTCAGCAATGGGTGTTTATGTAAAGCTTTATTATTGCTTATCAAACAACCTTGCATGTGCTTTCACAATGTCAAGAATTTATTCTATTCATTTTCAAACATTTAACACAAGGCCTAACTCTTGTTCTGCACTCCGCCTGATCATGACCAACTCCTACTGGTTTCCTCTGCTACCCGGCTTCTCATGACATGTGGAGCTCCAAGTGGTCACTGGAGTGATCAACTGAGACCCCTTCTGAGAAGCCTCTTCAGTACCCCATATTTTGAGTGCAGGCACACCTTTGATGCAATACTGCCCTCTGCTGTATAAGTCTATGTACAGACATCACAATATGCAATGACAAGTTGTTACAATGTCATTACAACTTTGCCAATTTTATGTTTTCGTATAGGAAATGCATTTCTAAGAGCTGTTGACTGATTCTAAAAGATCAGCCACAGATTGATCACGGACAAAATTGTTTCAAAAATGAGCATTCTCATTTCTGTATTTATATTTTATTCCAATATGCTTATTGCTCATTCATGCATGTTTTCAATTAAGTAGCTTTCAATTATGGACAACCAAAAACTGTGCGGTCAGATCATCTGAGGCTATAACTACCAGATAACCATATTAGCATCCATCACATATCAGTGTTATTTATCATTCTTTCACCCTAGTTTCAAGTTTGTTTATTAATTGTGGGGTCATGATGCAACCAATTACATGTTTGATTTCTGCAATATTTAAAATATTGATTTCTGTAATCAATGGGCCAGGTGTTGTTTACCTTTCATTATATTGCCTTTAGAATCTCATCTAATAATACGGACAGTCATTTTAATTATCAAATTACTTCACTTATTAAATTATATTGCAGTGTCATAAAATGTCCAGTTGCATGAAAAATGTGTTATAAAATCAGGTTTTTTAAGAATTTGTTATCAGAATGGGATGCATTCATATACTGGTAAATTCGATCACTGATGCTTTCTTAAAGAGGTGATTTGTCCCATTAACACAGAACTTCAGTCACTGACAAAAGTTTTCGACCACCACTGAGAATAGTAATTTTGTCATCTGAATGCACTGATTGCATCCGCAATTACATTGACCATTGAATATTGAATGTTGACCCATTAGTCACTTCAGAAGTGACCATCACACAGTAAAAATTTAACAGGAAGCTGTTTTGCCTTTCTAAGCAAATTTACAAAATGGGTTAAAAAGTGTAATGGACAGTCAATGCAGAGCCCTCTTATTTTCCAATTTTGCACTCTTCTTGAAATACTTTTCCATTCCCCCACAAAACCTTTGTGTTCACTCCCAGTACTTTTGTGTTCACTCGTTTCCATCCCCTCAATAGTTTTGGGCAATTCCATGCAAAGGTCATCCTTACCATGGAAAAAAAGTTGTGCAAACGCAAATAGAACTGTTGTTAAAATCTTAATTTTGGTCTATATTTTATTGTTTGAAACTGATCTGATTGAATTTGATGGAGAATGACACTCTTTTTACATCATAAATATGGTGTGCAACCATACAGAAACAACATTTTTCACATGGTAATATTATACATATTTAAAAAGTGGATAAATGGACCCAAGGTTCAAACAAATTGTGTCATTTGACAAATTCCAGATTGACAAGGGAATGGTAGAGCAATGTCTATGCTCAGTTTGCCTTTAAGAGCACAACTCCTTACATTTGTAAGGCTTTTGTTTTTAAGTCAGCAAGTTCCATGGCTATGTCAAATCCATAACGTTTTATAGGAAAAGTTTATGCTACACATTCAGTGTTGATGCGACAATGTCCATAGTGTCTGTGCAAAGCTGATTTATATCAATGTAAAGTGTGATGACCAAATTGTGCCCCTTTCTTACTCTTAAAACCTTTAATGGTGCGTTATGGATGTGACATTATTGATGTTACATGATCTGAATTTACAAGACTGGGGACTTTATTATACCTTTATTAAAACGTCTGTTCTGGTGGCATGTCAGTTTCAATGCATTTCAACTTAGTGTTTACAATTGACATTTCAAAGATTATTAGGATGATCAAAACCTCAGGGAGGCCTTGCCTAACCATTAGCAAAACAAACATAATATTAAAATACCTCCAGTGATTAGCCTAGCCATAGCCTATTTTCAAGTGGCCTAATAACGAAAATCTGAACGATTATCTTCCTGTAACTGTCATACTGTTGTTGTACAGTAACTGGATTATCGTGTTAGCTGGTGAAGATGGCTGACTTTGCAGCTGGAGTTAACATAGCAACCTCCTTCTGTTGCAGATCTGTTCAGCCTGCCGTTCACGTCTGCTTAACACAGTTTAATTTTAAATGTGACACGATATGACAGCATAAGTGTCAGGTCCTCTGTAGCTAATACCCACAGAGTAACATGAGTAAGGGCAGCAATAAACTAGATGTACCACATAGCGGTACAAAATATGACCGCCTCTCAGTCCTGCATATTCTCTTCGCAAAAATAAATCACGCTTGTCAATTTGTCTCCATCTCCTACTCCTGCAACTCATGTGCATGTAAATGAGTGTGTGCTGTGAGTTTGCTTTTGTTTATAAGAGTGTGTGTGTGTGTGTGTGTGTGTGTGTGTGTGTGTGTGTGTGTGTGTCTGTGTGTGTGCATGTGCGTATGCGTGCCTGTGTTTGTGTGTTTATGTGTGTGTGTGTTCGCATGCGCACATGCGTATGCGTGCCTGTGTGTGTGTGTTTATGTGTCTGCATTCATGTGGGTGGGTGTTTGTGCATGTGTGTGTTTATGTGTCTGCATTCATGTGGGTGGGTGTTTGTGCATGTGTGTGTGTGTGTGTGTGTGTGTGCTTGCCTGTCTGTTTGTGTTTATGTGTGTGCTTGCCTGTCTGTATGTGTGCGAGTGTGTGTGTGTGTGTGTGTGTGTGTGTGCGCGCATGTGCGTGTGTGTGCATGTGTGTGTGTGCACGTGCGCGTGCATGTAGGCTACTTTATGTGTGCAAATCACAAATGAGTGGGTATGGGTTAGGTTGATGCGGGCTCTTGAGACTAACATACCATAAATATTTTGTTATCTTGGGTGCAACGGTTGAGGTAGGGCTAGTTATTTAGGGGAGTGGCCACCAAGTTTCATGTTCCCTAGTTTCATGTTCCCTGGCGTTTCAGTAACCCGGGAATCACTGACCAAAATTGATGACGGTAAAAGAAAAAAATAAATTTCTTTTTTATATTTTAAATGACTTGTCCTGATTCTTCCTGTGGATCTTAGTGGGCACTGAGGAAGCAATAATTTCCTCGCTAGTTTTTCATGATTACTATTTCAATTGTTTCATATCAAAATTTACTACTTAAGTATGTGTTTTATGTAGTTTGTCGAGGACTGGTTCAGACACGTCACATCCATAACGTGAAACCGTCACATCCATAACGCCAGTTTTTCCTACATAATGCATTACGAAAATGACGCATAGTTTCAAAAACACACTTTTTGTGTTCATTCAAGTCTCCTTCATGCTACATAGCCTATATCATAGTTTCGGCAGTTTCCTTCAAAATTCACAGAGTTTGTAGAAAACCTGTAATCTCTCACAAAAGTGTGTCCATTTCATGTCACATCCATAACGCTGATAAAATGCCTTGTATTCTAAGGATGAAATTGATTATATGAAATTTGAGGATTTCTCAGTATTCAGAGGACAGAGGTTACATTAAAAGTTATGCAAATGAATTCACTGATACTAATTTTGCCCACACTCTAAGGCATTTTGTTTACCAATATGAGTCCAATTGTCACATCCATAACGCTGGAACTGCCCTTTTGTTTTCCCTCATCCATTTGAAAGCATTTGTGCCCTCATGGGCTTCTGTGTGACACTTATTTCCATGTGTTTTTTAAAAAAGGCAAAACACTGTGAAATGCTGCTTACTGAGTAGTGGTCACTTGAAAAGTGACTGTTGACCAGTGTCAGGATGACAGATTTAATGCAGCTGCTTGCATTTCTGATGCAATTTCAGAAGACAGGCTTGGCTTTTCTCAAGCGAGGACTATTTTTGTCAGTGACTGTAATAAACTGTATTGGATAGTGTACACACCAGAATGTATCCTTCTCATGACAATATATGAATGGAATTTATGAATGAATTTTAAATTTAAGAATAATAACAAAAAGTAGCCATTTGTTACACAATATTAATGTATCATTATCATTAATTTCTCAAGATGTCAAAGGCAAAGGTCATAACTTTATGCTTGGCAGGTGACAGCATTATGTAAAAAAAAAAAAACGTGTGTCTACATTTTAGTGAAATCACACAAACATTATGGTTTCCATGTGGCTATCCATTTACATTCAGAAATGTGAATTATTTGTCCTTCTACTGCGCCGTGTCAATACAATATCAAACATGTGTTAGCAAAACTGAACCACCCGAGGGCGGTGTTTTCACATGGCTATGGCTGTCTCATTTATTTACTGTTTCTGCTGTCGACTCTGGTCTATGCATTTCCAAACGATCAATCTCCCTGTGCAATATCAAGTTGATTTTGAATCATTTTTGGTGCAGCTGGTGCTGAAATTACATCCCAACAACTTCAAGCTTTTTTAAATGGCCGTGTCTTGTGACTAGGCTACAGTGGGTTTAAAGTAGGCTAGAACATTCTACTAGGTCCCATTTTCTGGTGCGACCATCCAAAAACACACATATTATTTTGAACCGGTCTTTCCTCCCTCACAGCCTCGCTCTCGACCAGCAGCCTATCTGAGGCATCGGCTGATGAGGAAAACCGATTTTGGAGTCGTGACTAATCAGAACTACTTTTCCCAGCATGCACGAGCGTACAGCGGCTTCTTTTCGTTATGCTGTCACTTTGCCCACAGCGTAGAGTTGCCCCAGCATCTCCTCATAGGGAGTAGCCGTATGTGGAGGAAAATGCATTGAAAATATGTCTTTTAGATTTTTCCGTGCGTGTTTCCAATTGCAATGAAGGAAGGGAATTGCGACAGGGCGGATTTTTCTCGTGTGCCGCACCGGAATACGGGCCTTTATTTTCAGAGATATGCGGAGTCTTTTTCGCTCTAGGTGTTAACGCAGAAAAATACAAGATGAAGAAGCAATTCAATCGAATGCGACAGCTTGCCAACCAGACGGTAGGCAGGTAAGCATTGCCTCCCCGCTGTTCCGTCACGGAATTGAACGCCTTGAGGTGTTGGGTTTGGGAAATCTAAGAAAGTTTGAATGGGGAAATCCTCCTTATCAGAATGAGTTGTCTAATGATGCTATTCCAGTGATTTATGGAAACTACCTGGCTATGCAACTGCCGTAGAGTCAGCCTGGCGATGCTTCTGCTGCACAATCCTCTTAGAAAGATCCATTTCAGGCTTCTTCTTATACCAGAAGTGAAAGTCCTAATTCCGTTGCCAATGGTCTCATTTGCGTAATGGGCTAACGTTACTGCAGAGGTAGAGTAGAGGCGCAATGCCCTACAGCGATGTTACACACGCTTACTCGCCCTCACCAAAGGTTTTATCTTCGGCGCTAATAGAAAAATATAAATTATTTTTGACAATAGATATCATTTGGCGATCTCTGTACGAGAGGTCAGGATATTGCATACCATCAATGTCAGCAAGGCTTCTAGGATGCTTTTACAGCTGATGCAGACGGATGCGGTCTATGCGACGTGCGAGGAAAATGGAAAAGGTGCAATGTTTTCCAGTACGCAGTAATCTCTGGTACGGTCATCTAAGAGAAAGCAGAGTGGTTCCATCTCACACCCATATCATGACCATTTCTCCCGCGCCGTTGAAGACCAAAGCTTTGCATCCGAGGTGTACTAAGGCACATGGATCTACTGTATCTTGCAGAGTATATTGACTTCCATAAAATAACTATTACATCCAATCACGGTCTCTTTCCGTCGCACGCCCACTATGAAATCACCCACCTATTTGGATGAAATATCTACTGTGGTTATTTGACAAGGTGTTTTCTCCTGGTGATAGTGTCATGCTAATTTGTGTTTCTCTGATGTGCGGCTATTGACCTTTCACATTGGTAGACTGTGTGTGTCTCTCAGCTCCCCCGCCCTATCTCAGGGCCTGCTTTTCACCTATGGAGGCAGCTTGTGAACTACGTGGCACTGTGTGTGTGGAGGGGGGGGCATAAGGTGTGTGCACCATTCCGTGACATATCGTAATGGGAGATAGTGGCTCTTAGTTGTGGGTCTTCATTTCAGATAGTGTGCACTTGGTTTGTGGAAATGTCTGCCACCACAGTATTGTTTTTCCTCTACTGTTATGGTCAGTAGAGGCCAGCATCAGCAGGGGCATTGGAGAGGCGTCAATCAGTAACCACTGGCTCACGCAGTGCCGGATTTCCCTCTGGACGTTGCTCTGTGTGTGCCAAAGTGTGTGTGTGTGAGAGAGAGTGTGTATGTGTGTGCTTGTATGTGCAGCTCCATACTGTTTCACAAGGTGTGTGTGTAAATGTGTGTGTGTCTGCATTGTGCACATGTGTGTCAGTAGGTGTGTGGGCACGGCAGCATCCGTGTTAATGCCTGCGTAGCTGACAGTGGTTAATGCCTCCGGCGTGATGGTATTCTCAGCATGCAGTCTGGACTGCCCCTCGGTCCACTGGCATGAGCCTGCTGAGGCATTCTGTCGGCGGCGCCCCGGAATAATGAGCAACAACTTGTTTCCCAAACAACAGGGTGCTGCGAGTAATGATTAAATCCTACAGGACCGGAGAGGTCAGGCCAGTCCAGACTGTGTGACAGCGAAGGGAAACAAGGGGCGACACTTCACCTGCGTCACACAGCAGCACGCCTCTGCACACAGCCCAGTGTCACAGCCCAGCACTTTCAACACACACACACACACACACACACATTACACAAACATACACACACATGCATATGCACACGCACACACACACACACACACACACACACACACACACACACACACACACACACACACACACACACAGACAAGGGCTTTGAAATCTGACATTGTCCTCTGAGGGACATTGACCTTCAGGTAGCGTGTTGAACACCTGGGATGAGACCACATAGATGCAGGTGTCTGCCATCCAAATATGCTGTACCTCTCATTGTTAAGGAAATGCACAGCTCTGATTGTCATGAGGTGTTATTACACTGTAACAGCACTGTCATTTTTAGATCAGTTAGCGTATCAGAGCCCTAAAGCGCTTCAGAGCACTAACCTAAAGTAGTTAGCACATGGAAATAACTCATGACTCATTTGATTAGTTAATTGCAGAGCCCTCAGTTATAAGACTGATGTCGACGTTTGTTTCCATTACACTTATGATTTATAGATGACTTTATTAATATGTGTTACTTCATAAATCAATGGTTTGGTTTATGTCCACGCCTCTTTTCTCTTTCTGGGTTAATGGGGTATTTTTATCAAACCAAAGGGCTGGAGGTATGTTTGCGGTTTCAACAGGCTCAGTTCCATCTGGGAGGGAGGCTGTGTCCCCTTTTGAAAGTATGTCACAGACAGCAAGAGAAAGGGAGAATAGAGAGAGACTCTAGAAAGTGAGGGAGGATTGTTACTGTGCTAGCTATCAATATGCATACAGTAATGTTTATATTTCACTGCATTTTGGAGTGTCAGAAGAGGCTGTTATACCAGTTATGTTCAGCTTAACTTTATGGAACACTTCTGGACGGGCCTTCTGGATGGGCCTATGGTTGCAGTGGAGGGCATAGACAAATGTGTGCACAGAGATTAATGGTCCAGTGTGATGAACACATTTCACACAGACACACACACACACGGAAGCCCTCTTCACTGTTTTCCTCTCAGCTTGCTAAACACTTGAGTCATTGGACATGTCAGTCGGCCCGGGAGGCTGTCATCTGTGTAATGGACGATGCTTATTTTACACTCATTTCAGTGCAGTTGCCACACATTACAGTTCTTTTATCTCCGTTTTTATGATATACATGCACCAGGGCGTCCCGTCTCGCTGGTTCTGTGGACTTTAAATAGCATCATCGCTTTCCTCTCATGTCTGGTGTCATCTTAACGCGCCGTAGTGAAGTTTGCCGTTACCTCGCCGTGGCATCACTCATGCGGTGACACGTACTGCATCAAGCCGCGTCTTCGACTCGCGAGGACTGCACCGCGTCGCTGTCTCCCCCCGACTTGATTTATGCGACTCGTTCTCAACTCTTAGGCCAGGGGTTCTGCTGAAGGTATTGGTCCTGGAAAGCCCAGCGAGAGGCAATCAGTGGTGAAACGTTGAGCTTGGGGTATGGAGGGGTGGCGTAACAGCTCATCTGGAGTGTTCTCCCAGAGTCAGATTGATTACCGCTCCCTCCACGGTTTCTCTTAAAGACTCTCCTCTCCGCCAGCCAAGCAGGATCGTTTCTACAGCCGGCCAGATTATTGTAGTTTTGCAGCTATTTGTCTGGGTGCTCCAGTAGTATGCAGTTCAATTCAATTCAAGATGGGGTGCTCGGACTGACCAAGTTCGTTGGGTTCAAGCGTCAGGGAAGGGACATTCTAAAACTCAAACACCGAGAAAATATGTGGCATCCATTCAGTGTTGAATTGGAGAAGGTAGAATGTGTTGTAGGCCTACTTGGCATGCTGTGGATGTTGTCCACTTAGGTAACCTATGGTGAGGAGTGGTGATGTGAAGCGTCAGTCATGAGGGTGGTGTCAGATGCCCCCCCCCCTCTCTCTCTCTCACACACACACACTCCCTCTCCCTGCCGTGGCCTAGTTTTGGATGGGAGGCCTGGCCCTCATAGGGATCGTAGAAGGTGTGCTGCTCCGTCAGCACCTCTCTCTGTTCACTCAAGCTGACGCTGGTGGGCTCCGGAACGCCACGTGACTGCTGATGGGGGGGGTGGGGGGGTTGGGAGGAGGGGTTGGTGGATGTATCCACACTCGGCGCAGTGGATTTCCATAAAGCGCCCAGTTCCATCAGCCATCCGCGAAACGCGCTGTGGCGGACAAGGCACTCGGCAATGCAAATCACGGCCCGCCGCTCGGTAAGAATGCCATTAAGACATTTCCCCGCAGCGCACAGATTCTATTGAGATAGCATCCATAGGCAGCTTGGCTTATCAGTGCTGGCATCTCCGCTGTGTCCTCTTTCTTTTACTACACAATAACTGGGCCATTAGCATAGCCTTAATGGCACAATCTGATTGCCTTTAAGTTTTTTGGCAGGTACTTAAGGAATGGTATTTTTTTATTAAGCTTTACTCTTAATCTCTCATAGCATTTCCTATCTGCGTTTTTTATCTCCTATTTGCACCGAGGAGAGTAATAGGACTAGATGAGAGGGAGACATTTTTATGTCGGCCTCGATTTTAGTGCACCTGCCACCTGTGAGTGGTCGGCCCAAAGTAACTCTAAATCCACATGTAGACGGGGTACAAATGCTGCCTAAGGTATCCCTGTTTACGGCCAATTCATCCATATGTGAGTGTTGTTTCAATTCGTACTGTTTGCTTTCAAACGAGGCCAAATCCATGTTATGGATATTAGTTACTGTAAAGTCTGAAAGGTCAATGTAGCTGCACCATTAAAATCCACCTATTTGTTTTGGCTTTATAGGCTAAAATGAGGACTCTTCCAAAATTGCATCTCAAAGGTCAGGAAAAATATGAGTGCTGAAACCACCTCAGTACTTTCCAGAAGGTTTTTTTCTTTTCTCCTCCTCCCCCACATCTTTCTCTCTCTCATTCTCTCTCTCTTTCTCCATCTCCATCTCTCTCTCTCTCTGTCACTCCATCTATCTGCCCATTCTCTCTCTCTCCCTCTCTCTGACACACACTCTCTCTCTCTCTCACACACACACACACACACACACACACACACACACACACCAGGGCCCCATCCTTTGGAAATAATCCCCATGATTGTGCGAGTAATAGATTTGTGGAAAGCAATTAGAGCACCGGCTGCATCTCTCCATACCCTGGGTCCAATTACGAGAGAATAGCCACCATTTGGAGTCCGCTGCTGCTGCTGCCGCCGCCTCCGGAACTCACCTCCCCACCTCTCCCATCCACTTTTGGATGCACTCTCTCTGGGACGGAATGTGCTGCGGCCGAGTATGCGTGCCATCTCTGATGACATCCCACTGACCAGAGGCGAGAGGCTGGACGATGAGCCTCAACTATCAAACCAGCAAGAGATGTGATGAAATGTGTTTGTGATGGAGAGAGAAGAGAGAGAGGGGTGAGTGAGTGAGTGAGAGAGAACGAGACAGAGAGAGTATGTTTGTGTGTGTGTGTGTGTGTGTGTGTGGGCATGTTTTTTGGGAGTGGTATCCTTCGTTGCTGATATCCCGCTGATTATTGTACCACTGCCATCGGCGGACTGTTTTGGGTGGGGTCCCCAGACCATAGCATGAATGCCATGTTATTTTAGAGCTGCTCTCAGCTCCCTGCCAAGCCGAACAAAGCCTTGCATCCATGTGCCCTGCGCTAACACAGACACAGATCAACGTGAGAAAGGCCCAAAAGCATCAGTGTTTCCCAAAAGCATCAGTGTTTCCCAATTGAATTCAATTTGTGGTGTGAAAGTAATTGTGGTGAATAATTACTTAATATTAATCTTAGCAAACTTCAGGAAAAACTCAGGAATCAAGTTTATTCTGTTACAAGCAGAGAGGGTACAAAAAATGGTCTATGGTCTATGTAGGCTTAGCCCAGGCCTGGAAGGCCTAGGTTGGCCTGTAGCCAACTTCTCCTCTCTTCCGTTCTACATCTTAGTCTAAGTCCAAGTCTAAATCCAAATCTGACAAACATTGCAGTTTAGTTACTTTTAAATGCTTTAAACAAAGAAGAAAATGGCGCCAAAACAAGCCCACATGATTGGTTCTCCAGTTGGCATCAGACACACCTACTCACACCCACTTCACACCTATCTGAATAGCATGAGGAGAGATATCTTATATATCAGAAATATCACAATCCTTGTACTGAGACTATCACAATGATACCAGACATGAATACATTTACATTTCATGACACATGGATACATTATATCAAGGTAACATCCTTTGTCCTGTGTACCTGTAGCCCTTGAACCACTACATTAGCATTCCACTGGGGGAGGGGAGGGTGTCTTTGTTTTAAACCAAGAAGGGCCACATGGCAATTAAATTATTAATAATTTTAACCGTAAAATTATTGCTATCAGGTGATAGGTTTGTAGAATTAACTTGAATGCAACAGTTTTTAACCAATTAGCACAACATGGTTATGATGCTAACCAGCTTTTAAGCACAATTTAGTACAACCTGGAAAATCATTGTGTGGTGGTCAATGTCGATATTGTGCTGGGCCGCCACAAATAAGTCAATGTATAGGAAACACTGATGCATGCACGCACACATCTGTGAGCCTACAAGTGACACTGTTTCAATATTATAACCTAAAAGTTATAACCTCCTTAGTGGTCCAGGAATTCCAGCGGTGTGATGGCTCAGATAAGCCATGAGGAATGAACCAGTGAGTTCCAGTGGAGCTGCTTTAATCCCCTGTGTGCAGAGCACAGCCAAGGACGGCATCATCGAGATGCCTGTCGGCGTGTCCTTGAGATCCACCAAGGTTGATGCAGGAGGCATGAACGACGTGTCACTGGTCAATAACGGAGTCCAGCAGGATTAGCCCACCTACAGTATAGCTCACCAGCCTCCATAGCATCCTCACTGCCATGGCAAATATTAGCACAGCATGTTTAAATGAATTTGAATAAGTAATGCAGACGTTTTGACTGGAGTAGGGTTCATTTGTCCTCTATCATAATTACTCTACCTTGTTGTTGGTAATGGGTTTGGTCTGAAATGAAGGGCGCACAATGAAGGGAAGTAATACAGTGTAACCTAATTCTCTCCCTGCTTGAGTGTTTCGTGGCATCAAGGCATAAGCTCGTATGTGGAGCGCGTCCTTGGCCTCTTGAAACAAACCAGCGACGTCAGCAAATGTCAGTGGGATGACTTACCCCATTTGCCATCAATATTCCTCCCTTCTGTGTGTGTGCACGGTGAATAGCGGCTGTTATTTTGTTAGTGTAGTCTTGTTGTAGCTTTTATTCCAGCAGAAAAGGTCTGGGTCTTTGTAGAGATCAAAGAGATTAGACAATACCCCTGTGTGTGTGTGTGTGTGTGTGTGTGTGTGTGTGTGTGTGTGTGTGTGTGAGAGAGAGAGTGAGATCTTAAACAGAGTACACTGCTTTGGAGAATGTTGAACTGGGCAATAAGAGAGAAAAACATTTGGCACCGAGGACACATGTTCATAATGGAGATTTTGAGGAAATAGGGTTCGGATGGTATTGGGTGACCACTGCGTCATGTTTTTTTGTTGTTGAAGAGGTAGCACCCCACCCAGAGTCCTTAGAAAAATAAATGAGTGTTGGCTCATGGAAAAGTGTGTGCAGCATGTCCAGTGTGAGTCACTCTCCATCCTCTCTGGTGTCTGCAGATCTTTGATAAGCCTTCACTGTATTTTGGGAGCATCATGTGAGCCAGCCCCATCCCTCCCCAAAATTGTCTTTTCTCCGCCAAAACACACAGAAGCCGCACACATACATGCACACACACACACACACAGGGAGAGAGAGATAGAGAGATAGAGATCACACTATCACACTGTTCCAGCCTCAGCACCTACAGCTGGAGGCATGTTAATGTAACTGGAGGAACCCTAACTCTATAATCTCAGTATAGTAATTTATCATGAATTCCTCAGTTGATCTGTTGTGGTATGAAACACTGTCGCAGTGCTCCCTTAATACATCCTGCCTGCAGTACTGTGTGTTACTGTATATCACCATTCT
>NC_055959.1:19437841-19640341 GCF_018492685.1 Alosa sapidissima | reverse complement strand
GGCTGCTCGGCCTGTGGCCGGAAGTGGGACAGGGAGAGAGAGAGGGAGGGACGGAGAGAGAGAGAGTGCATGGCTGCTGGCCCGTTGGGTCAGACACGCTGTTGTGAGCCGTTATCTTTCGTCCCCCTCAATGTCACACAACAACAGCCCAGCTGGAGCAGGAAGCCCCCCTTCCCCGTCAGAGAGGTGGAATTCCTGGGCAGAGCGTGCCGTGGAGTCCTCCCTCCCTCCCTTTCATAGGCTCTTCTGAATGAACAGCAAAGGGTTGCTCTCTCTCACTCACTCACTGCAATGCCCTCAGGGAATTCACATGGCTCTGAACACACACACAGTTATACATGAACACATGGTCACACACACACACATGGTCTCTCACACACACACACACAGTCATTCACACCCACACATAGTCACAGTGATCACAGACACACACACACAAAGTAAACATGGCTCTCTATTCCACCGAGGCCCATGAGTCATTGGATGCTGTCTGCTAATGAAGCCAACCTGGCCCATTTTAGCGTGAAAGTCAAACTTTCATCACAATCCAATTAGGGTGATATTAGAGCAGGCTGGAACGAGACGTCGGATCCGCAAGGGACCCAGAGCCCCTTCACATGTTCCTGTGGTCACCTCTCTGTAGAATCCCTGCAGAGCGCCTCTTATATGTTATATAACTTCAGAGCACCAGGTGTGGAAAAAAGGTGAGATGTTATGCAAGACACATCACTGCGTCGCAGTGCTGCCTGATCTGCCGTCGGCTTTGTGCTTTTAAAGGCTTTGGCTGGCATTGGACTGACCCTGGACCAGTCGGCGTGCCGATGAGGACCCAGGGGAGGAGAGGGGAGGGAGCGTCCACCTGGGGAGCCGTTCGGCCGCCTGTCACGACCCGTGTTTTGTTTGTTGCTCTTTCCCCTCGGAGCTTGTCCAGGGTGCGGCGCGGCATCACAGCGATTCCAGCTTGTAGCATCTGCTGCGGGCAGCTTGCAAATTAATTTATTATTTTGGCTCCAAGCAGAAGGCCACATTCTGGCCTCAGGGCTGCTGGAGAATATTCACACACACACTGACACTCGTGTGTCTGCTGTCTCGATCCCTCTCGCTCTCTCTCTCTTACACAATCTCCATCTGAGCGTCCATCTGAGTCTCTGAGATCTTACCTAACCGCCCGATTCTGTTTTTACCTCACAGCCATTTGAGAGCCATGCTTTGGGTTGGCAGTGGACACTAAATGTGTGGTACAGTGCACTGATTTGTGTAGTTCACTGCTGTGTGTTATGCTTGAACAGCGTGCTGTTGTGTTGTGTTGTGTGCATTTCCAGTGGCTCCTCTTTCATAACGGCGCTGCTGAAGCTCAGCTGAAGTGGACGGATGCACTAGTGGTTATTTTCACTCTCTAACATTAGCACAGAGAGAGAGAGAGAGAGAGCGCTGCTATGGCAACCTGCTCCCTTCGCATGTATGCAAGACGGCATATGGGTCACGGTAGACTCGTCACCGGTGGACTGTTTTCATAGCTGCCCTGCTCCTGTGTCTGCATACAGTCCCTCTACATCCCTATTTCACCTGGTAGGTCAGGAACCTGCACACCTCTGACGCGGTTCTAACACACACAAGATGAACTTGACCCTAAATGCACCAGGAGAAAAAAAAAACGTTTTGACTTACTGTATCCTGTTTTGTTTATATCAGTGAGAATATGTTTATGCTTGGCAGATTTCTTAACCATTTGGCAAAGTTTAAGGCGTTTGGATTGAATGGTTTCGGAGCCCACTCTCCCAGTCTCCACAAACCCTGAAGCACCGAAAAGACTTCCAGAAATCAGGTTCTCAACCTGGCTGTTGTACATGCAGAAGGGTTTGTGACATTCTCAGCTAATGTTTCCCAATTATACTCATGGGGCTTTCGAGGGGGGCGTGTGTCTGTGTGTGTGTGGAGGCACTTGTGTGTATGTGTGCGAGGTTCTGACATACACACCGGGGTGGTGATGTCATTGTGTGCTGACATCACAGCTTGGGAATGAGCGAGCGAGTCCATCTCTGGTGCACACACCCAGCTCAGGCCTGACCAGGGGAAGTCACAGCGAGACCACTTCCCTCATGTTTTCATAGCCTAAGCCGGGGTCAGGATGTAACAAGGCACTGGGATGCGCAAACTCAGTCAGGCCTGCTGTTTATATCTACCAGGGACTGAAAGGGAATCTGCATGCTGAAACCCAGCCAGTTCATGCGGGCTGTTTTCCTAAGTTCCCGTGCTCTTCCATCGATGCTCGCAGATAACCCAAACAACCAAACAAGTTGTCATCACTTTGGCACGGCATTTTGTTTCTAACAAATATTTAATCAGGGTCATGGAGCGCATTCCTGGGCGCTTGGTAATTAATCGCTGGAGCACGGGTGAGATTCCCCCAGTGGCTTGTTGAGCTTGTTCTGCTTAAATAATTCAAGCCCTGCCCCTAAGATGCTAATTGTTACTCTTGTCTTTTTTTTGCTTGTTTCAGGGCGGAAAAAACAGAAGTTCTCAGTGATGACCTTTTGCAGGTACAGAAATTTTGCAGAGTTAATTGGGGTTCTGTTCTGTGAATGCTTATTAGTGTGTGGTGGGTGTTTATGTGACTGTTTGCGCAGTGCGTATGCATGTGTGTGTGTGTGTGTGTGCACGTGCGTGTGTGTTGGTGCCAATTTTGTATTTGTTGATGGCAATGCCAATGCTTTCTATGCCCACAGTAGATGCTGACCTGTTTGTCCATCTTTGTGCAGGTGGAGAAGCGCTTGGACCTGGTGAAGCAGGTGTCCCACAGCACCCACAAGAAGCTGAACGCCTGCCTGCAGGGCCAGCAGGGGGCCGATGGGGAGAAGAAATCGGTCAAGTCCCCCGCGGTGAGTGCTCTCGCCCGGCCTCTCCCTCAGTTACACCATCCAGGTGCTGTAGATGGACACATGTCAGATCTATTCCTGGCACTGCAGAGGCAGATTGGTTATGTTACGGTCATTCTGTTGAATTGTGTCAGTAACTGTTCATTGTCTCACTAGTTGTAGTCCTTGGGCCAAAGACCCAAAATATAGCATATCGGTACCATCTGGGTGGGCAAATTGTAGTTGTAATTTTTTTATACCTACACATCACTAGTTAATAAAGCTTAAAGCTTTTAAAGCTTAGGATGTACTATTTAAGATGATACCAAACTCATATTATACAACACTGACAAGTGTCTTAACCATGGGTTCAACCAGGATATGCATGCAGGTGTCTAAAATGCGATTTATTTTAAAGGGTGGTTTACTTCATTAGGTGATAACCACAAAAAAGCTACCAATCTCAGAGGTCTATCATATCAAAACATAAACTAGGGATGTGTAGGTATAAAAAAATCACAACTACAATTTGCCCACCTAGATGGTACCGGTATCTGGTCTGGCCCATGGACTATTGGGATACATATCATTTCCTAGCAAAAATGATTTTTCCATTTCAGTGGGACTCAGCTGGATAAACGTGTCATTATGATCCTAGTGAGATATTAAAGTGTTGTTTGGCTCTGCCCTCAGAAAAAGCTTCCCCTGACCACCCTGGCCCAGTGTATGGTGGAGGGGGCCGCAGTTTTAGGGGACGACTCACTGCTGGGGTGAGTCCACACATCCCGCTCTCTCTCACAGTCACACACTTCTCTGTCAACACAGGGTGCTGTCTCTTATTTACTGCCATAGTTCAGTAACTGTACCCGATTACATTAGGTCCTCCCAGTCTCATGGTGTGCTCTCTCTGATTGGATCAAGGCTCCCATGAGACACTGTGCAAGAATAATGCAAATTCAAAATGTATTTTATATTGTATGACATCTTATCTTGATCCTACATGAACAAAGCTGAGCAACTTAGATCTTATTTAAAAGCAATGCCTGGCCACAAGAATTCTGTATTCAGGGTTCCCATGGGTCTGAAATCCTTGTTTTTTTTATTTGAGAAAAACAGACATAAATAGGCATGGACCATTGAATGTGTCTGAATTTAAAAAAAAAAAATAGTCTGCCAGTGTGGTTGCACATCACATTCAAGAAGTGTTCACACATTCAAACCTTTCTCTGTACTTATCTGTGAGTCTCTGTAAAGCCTGCTAATTCTCATTATAAAAATTCTCAGTGTTGTATCAGTAATTAACCTTGATCCTTGTCTCAAATGATGCTGTGTTGGGTACTTGAATGCAAAGCTATTGGGCCTGGAAAGCCCTTGAAAAGTCCTTGAATTTCAAGGCGTGGGAACCCTGTGAAGTGTAGCTCCCTTAATGAATCAGTGCTACATAGATGTAAACATGGCTGCATAGGGCTCTTGTGTTGCATGGCAGTGGTGCTGGGGCATCATACTGTATGTGTGTGTGTGTGTGTGTGTGTGTGTGTGTGTGTGTGTGTGTGTGTGTGTGTGTGTGTGTGTGTGTCCTACAGCAAGATGCTAAAGCTGTGCGGGGACACGGAGGAGCAGCTGGCCCAGGAGCTCATCCTGTTTGAGCTGGAGATCGAGAGAGATGTGGTGGAGCCTCTTTACGTGCTGGCCGAGGTAAATGCACACAGCGACAACACCTTAACTAAATAAAGCTGTCTGTTACTTACCCCAACAAAATTACACTCAATTGCAATGCCATACCCGACATGTGAGTTCTTCTGTTAAAACATAGTATTGTTTATCTGGTAGGATTTCATACGGATGCAAAGATGCATATATTTTAGCAATGAAAATATCTCGTTGGGACATTGGTGATTGTGACAGTAGAAGTAGAAATAGTGGTGCAGCAAATTTGAAAGCCCAAAGTATTTATCATGTCTGTACGGATGATGAAGTTCTGCTTGTTTTGCCTGTGCAGGTTGAAATTCCGAACATTCAGAAACAGAGGAAGCACTTAGCCAAGCTGGTGCTGGACATGGACTCTGCTCGGACGCGGTAAGAGGTTGCGGTCACCTCGCAACTCCCACTCTCCTGTCATCATCATTCATCATCCCTGACCACTTACCCCTGCCCTGTCCTCTCCCCACCTGTAGGTGGCAGCAGTCCTCCAAGTCGTCCAGCCACCCCAGCAACCTGCAGCCAGGCGGGGCCAAGTCTGACTCCCTCCGAGAGGAGATGGAGGAGACGGCCAATCGCATGGAGATCTGTAGGGTGAGAGAGCCGGGCTGTAGCGATCTAGTCAAGAAGTGTAAAGCTACATAGCAACATTATGTCACTCCTGGGGCTTTACTGGAAGGGTATGGCACCGTCCATGCTGAGAACATGGCCTTGAAAGACCATATTTACAGTTGAATGCGTGTGTGTGTGTGTATGTGTGTGGGTGTGTGTGTGTGTGTGTTGTACATGCAGAAGGGTTTGTGACGTCTGTTTCCCGATCATACTCATGGTGGTTTGAGGGGTATGTGTGTGTGTGTGTGTGTGTGTGTGTGTGTGTGTGTGTGTGTGTGTGTGTATGTTTGTCTGTGTGTGTGTGTGTGTGTGTGTGTGGGTGTGTGTGGGTGTGTGTGTGTGTGTGTGTGTGTGTGTGTGTGTGGTAAGGTAAATGATTGAATGTGTGTAGTGACGGAGAACACGGTTTCAAAGACGACACTTATGATTGAACGTGTGTGGACGTGCAGCAAGTGGCTTTGGATGAAAGCCAGTTCAGCGCAAGCCCCTAGAGTGACATGTACAACCACAGTTGAGTGAACACTTTAAACCACAAAGCAACAAATGACTGTAACTAAATCACTCAGCTACTCCGTGCTGTCTTCTGCTCTGTCTGTGTAGGATCAGCTATCAGCAGACATGTACAGTTTTGTGGCCAAAGAGATAGACTATGCAAACTACTTTCAGACGGTAAGTTCACCGTTTGCTCGACCGCATGTGACCGCTCCTCCTGTTCTCTTTACTGACGGTACTCGTGACGCGGTAGTGTGTGCAGGATCGGACAGGTGTGTGTGTGTTTGTCCTCTGCGCAGCTCATCGAGGTTCAGGCAGAATACCACCGGAAGTCCTTGGAGATCCTACAGAGTGTGCTGCCCCAGATCAAAGCCCAACAGGGTGAGTGTGTGTGTGTGTGTGTGTGTGTGTGTGTGTGTGTGTGTGTGTGTGTGTGTGTGTGTGTGTGTGTGTGTGTGTGTGTGTGTGTGTGTGTGTGTGTGTTGTTTGTGTCTATGTGTCTGTGTTTGTTTGTGTGTGTGTGTGTGTGTGTGTGTGTGTGTGTGTGTGTGTGTGTGTGTGTTTTGTATGTGTGTGTTTGTGCTTGTCTGTACTGTATAATAAATCATCTGTTTGATAATTTGCCACACAGCTTTTGCACGTTGCACAGTATACACCTCACTCACAGACTAGTTCTTATGAAAACCCCATTTCCCTGCTGGCAGTAGTCCCACTGCTCTGTTGTATAACATCATGCGTTGTGTTGATTTGACGCAACAGAGGCGTGGATAGAGAAGCCGTCCTATGGGAAGCCACTGGAGGAGCACCTGACCCTGAGTGGCCGAGAGATCGCCTTCCCCATCGAGGCCTGCGTCACCATGCTGCTGGAGTGTGGCATGCAGGAGGAGGTACAGCCAGTCGCTCCCCTCACCTCCACCCAAACACAGCACCAGAGCGCCAGCCGCTCCCCTCACCTCCACCCAAACACAGCACCAGAGCGCAGGCCGGTCCCCTCACCTCCACCCAAACACAGCACCAGAGCGCAGGCCGCTCCCCTCACCTCCACCCAAACACAGCACCAGAGCGCAGGCCGCTCCCCTCACCTCCACCTAAACACAGCACCAGAGCTGAGAGCGTCATGCATGCCTCTAGCGTTGCTGTCCTCATCAGACCTACGGGACATGGGACGCACGAAGCATGGTGCTTATTATGATGCCCAAGAGATTAATTATATTGACTGTGTGTGCTGGACTAGTGCACATAGTATTTGTAACATCCACATAGTAAATCATAAGTCACATTCTCTTGATGGCTTAAGTGTAATCTAAATATTATTAATTAACATTAGCAAACATTGTAGTTATATTAATGTAATAATTATTGTAGATATGAAACAGCATGAAAATCAAAAAATGCACACCTACTCTAAAATATGTTCCCGGCGTCTCATTTTATTCTTGGTTCTGCTAAAGCTAAAGATAAAGCTTAGCTAAAGTACATATGCTAAAGAGGTGTGCTCCTAGCTTTAGCATATTTCCCAAGCCCTTCATTTCTTTCTTGGTTCAGGGCTTGTTCCGGGTGGCGCCCTCGGCATCCAAGCTGAAGAAGCTAAAGGCATCGCTGGACTGCGGAGTGGTGGACGTTCCGGAGTATTCAGCTGACCCCCACGCCATAGCAGGTGGGCTGCCCACAACCGCACCCTATCTCTCACCCCCTGTACCGCCATGATGATTATTATTTAAAAGAGCCTGGTCATCTCTGGAAGAGTATAAGGGTATAAGATTTGACCCCCGCTAGAGACTCCATTAAACTCTGACCTAGTTTGCACAGGACCGGCGGCACATGCTGAAGTGAATCTGACAAGCAGACCAAAGCTTAGAGGCTGTGTGTGTGTGTGTGTGTGTGTGTGTGTGTGTGTGTGTGTGTGTGTGTGTGTGTGTGTGTGTGCGCGCAAGTGATTATATATGCATATGCAAAATTGTGTGTGTGTGTGTGTGTGTGTGCGCAAGTGATTATATATGCATATGCAAAATTGTGTGTGTGTGTGTGTGTGTTTGTGTGTGTGTGTGTGTGTGTGTGTGTGTGTGGCCAAAGCTCATCTCTCATCAACCAAAAACCAAACCTCCCCTTAGGCCCCATTGCATATATTCTGCCTGACAGCCTCTCTCTTTCTCTCCATTCTCCATATCCCTCTCTTTCTCCCCCCCTTCATTCTCTCTCTCTGTATGTTTATCCTTGTGTCATTCTTTATCTCTGTTTCTCTTTCTCTCTCCCCCCATTCATCTCTCACAGGGGCCCTGAAATCATACCTCCGTGAACTCCCTGAACCTCTGATGACCTCTGAACTCTACGAGGATTGGATCCAGGCCTCAAAGTAAGCAGGGAATCGCCCCCATCCCACCCCACCGCACTGTACCTACCCCACCCCACTGTAGCTACCCCACCCCACTCTCCTCTCCTCCTCCAACAGCACCCCCCCCCCCCCCCCCACCCCACGCCCGCTCCCCATCACTATGAAAGCTCTCATGAATTAGGAAGCGGAGACTCTACCCTGATGCCCTCCGAGGAATGATTTTTTAAGTGCTTCTCTGACATGGATGCAGAATGGCGTGCCTCTCCACGGATGACTAAACTCTGCTCTCTCTCCCCCATCCCATCCCATCCCACCCACCCATACGCCTCACCCATACTCAGCATTCAGGATATGGACAAAAGACTGCAAGCCCTGCTGTCGGCCTGCGAGAAACTCCCCACAGACAATTTGAACAACTTCAGGTCAGCCTCAATTCACCTCTTTTAACCCTGCTTTTGTCCTGGGCCATTTAGACTGAAAACAAAAGCGTTTTGTCTGAGGCCTGTGTGACAAGTTCAAGTGTTGGTCTTTGTTGTAGTGCCATGGGTGTGTGGTTGCGTAAGCGCTAATTACCAGAGGGGGTGATTGAAATGGAAACATGTGCTTCGTTTTTTTTTTTTTTTTATTTGGCTGGGGGGCAGGGGGGGGGGGGTGGTCAGGGGGAGAGGAGAGAGGAGGTTTTACAAGCGCTTGTTGACTGGCTGCCCGACCGCGTATGTCACCTCGTGATGGAGGCACGCCGAGTGCTTCATTAGCGTGAAGAGCCGGCAAAAGGGTTCTACCGTCGAGGCAGACCCGGCCACTGGCCAGTCGCCAGCACTTAATGTCCTTGATGCCGCCCCATCACCACGGTCCACAGTTAAAATCGTATGTAGGCCATTACCGAGGAGGCGGAGGCGGAGGAGGGCGAAGGATAAATGCGGTCCCTTGATCTGACCTGAATTCGGCGGAGAGTTCCGGGAATAGCACATCTTAATGATGGCAAGACGGTTGGCTCTGCGCCATATCTCACCACCACACAATATTAATAGTGTTACAGTAGAGACCACCAGCAGAGGCCAAGTGTCCGCGCTGTTTGTGACTAGGCTGCAGTTTGGTTCCTGCAGTATAGATTAAAGTGCACCTCCTCATGTCAATAACTGGACTAGAGTTCCTCCCCGGGCTAGGCTAATGTGATTCATGAAGTATGCCTTACTTTGAGACAGACACAGGAACATCTGAATGGAGCATTGTTATAATGGACAAGTGTGTTTGAGCTCTTCCTGCCGAGCACAGACATCACAGTAATTGAGGTTGTGGACTCTAGTTTGAAGTACATTAACAGTGAAACCCTGAAATATTAATGAATAGCTTAAAATAGACAGGGATTTCTCATGAGTCTAGGTGACAATTAGTCATGCAGTGAAAAGAGTATTTGATTTATTTTACGTTTCTACTTCTCCTTCTGCCCACCAGATACTTAATTAAATTTCTAGCAAAACTCACTGACTACCAGGACGACAACAAAATGACCCCGGGGAACATTGCAATAGTGCTTGGACCCAATCTGCTATGGACTACCTCTGAAGGGTAAGGAAGGTTATTTTTAAAAAATACTCTAGTATAGACTCTCGGAGCTTAAAGTTCTCATGCACTGTGGCTGAATTCAGGGGTGGGTCAGGGCATTTTAAATGTGAAAATAGATAATTATTCATATTAAGGGCCTCAAAAGTTTCTGATTACTTTGGGCACAAACATTTTCATTTTCTTTAAGCTCTTGACTCTATAGACTAGCCTGTGAATACCCAGACGGACCTTTGGCAAATTTGGAATTTGCTCTGCAGGTCCGTCTGTCCAAGAGGCCATTGTAGCCCATTTCCAATGTCCCTAAAACACAGGCACCCAAATACAATTGCTAATCTGACATGGACATGTATTGATTTGCAATTGAGTAAACAACTGCATTTAAAACCTTGATTTACGAGATTGCTACTGAGACGTTTTGGTAAGAGTTTAATGCACCAATTTAAGTTTAATTTCACTGCTAGTTACGCCCCTGCTGGAAATCGTAAGTCAAGTGAACCTTTTCCAGACCCACTCTCAATTACAATTGAGAAGGTCTGCGTGCTAACCAGGCTATCTATAGACTGTTCAACTCTAAACAATGCAGAGGTGCTTTGTGGTGCACAGTTGGTTGTCTGTGTCCCAGTATTAGTACACCTGTCTATAGCATCATTACCCATGAAGAGTTGTCATCCTCTGAAGCAGTCGGGCCTAATTCTTGCTTGTTGACTGTGTCTCTGTGCAGGAACATGACGGAGATGATGACCACGGTGTCCTTGCAGATCGTAAGCATCATTGAGCCCATCATCCAGCATGCCGACTGGTTCTTCCCTGGAGGTCAGTGAAGTGATCAACACATATGCTCACATGGACCCTTGCCCACACATGCACATCACTCACGCATGACTACACGTTTATACACATCCGATCATATACATATAACTCACAGAAGCTGTCACAGACACACACACACACACACACACACACACACACACAAACACACACACACACACACACCACCCCCTCATACAGTGGCATATACAAACAGTACACACTGAACTGTTTGAAAGCGCTATCATTATTTGCTTTAAAACTGTAATAATCTCTGTAAAAGCATGTTGAGACATTCTTATGTTACGACACTACGAAATACTGAGTTCAATAGAATTGAATGTTCCTGCAGACATTGAGTTCAATCTGACGGGCAGCTACGGGAGCCCCATCCACACCAACCACAACTCCAACTACAGCTCCATGCCCTCGCCGGACATGGACCAGTCCGAGCGCAAGCAGCAGCACGACCAGGGCCGCCGTCCGCTCAGCGTGGCCACGGACAACATGATGCTGGAGTTCTACAAGAAAGATGGGTATGGTGCTGCCCACTCCCCACTACCACCCAGCTCCGCTATCCCCTCCTGACCCTGTCCAACCCCTCTACCCACCCGCCCCGCCTGGCTCTCGGCCCGAGGCCCCTCCTCACAACCCTTTGCTTCTGCAATGGCCATTTTCCCCACCATCGCCAATGACCATTTTCATTTCAACATTTTCATTCACGTTTGATGAGCAATTCGTTTGGATTCCATGAACACCTTAAAATCCCTTTGATTGCCCATTGTAAGGCTTGAGTTTGGGAGACGTGGAGCTCAGCTCATGACCCCAGTGCCTGGAGGATCCCTGCCCCAGTGCATCCCTCCACGCACGATGCCTCTTCCCATCGGGCCTGGCAGCGCTGAGAAGCCTGGCTCCTCTCTGCGGAGGTCCCTCTGCCTGGACTGTCTGGACTGATAAGAGGGTTAGCGGGGAGATAAGTGAGGTCTGGGAGCTCCCCCGGTACACCACCACCACACCGTGGCGCTCAGATTGGGATCACCCTCTCCTGTCCGTGCCTCTTTATCTGACCGCCCCCTCTCCAACCTCTTATCAGCGCTCATTAAAGAGGCCACTGGCCATCTTAACCTCAGGCCTCACGCAGGGCAAACTCCAGTTGTTTTGCATCCACTTTGTCTATAAAAGTGTTTGAGTTTTGAAGGTCATTTTGATACCACAGATGAATGAAGACCCCGTCAGACCAATCAGGACGGGTTCCAAAATTTTTTTTTAGTTTTATTTACAATGATGCGCATCAAGGGAGAGACAGCATGACTTCACCTAAAGATCCATCAGCTGGTCTAACTAGACAAGGAAATAGTTAGGGTTTAAGTACACAGCAGCAAAGGATAGATAATCATACAGTAACAGTGGCAAAGTCAGGAGCTGTCCGGTCTACCTTAATAAATGACGCATATGGTTTTTGATGTAAAACAGAAAACAAGAAGTGATATAAACCCTGACGCCTTACATTATCCATGTTTAGGAACAGTACAGATATCATACAGGGTCACAGCGTAGGAGCATAGTGTCAAAGTGACCTACTAGTGAGAAATGCAGAACATTTAACCACATATTGGAAAACAAGTGTGTGTGTGTGTGTGTGTGGAGGGTCTGTGCTCTCTGCCTGGGTCGCTCTGAAGATCAGTGGGACTGCAGTAATATGGGATAGCCCTGCGTTCTCCCCAGCCGCCGTCTCTCCTGCTACATGAGGAGAAGCGAACGCTCTCTCTTTTTGTTTGTGTGTTCGGGCGAGGCACTCACTGTTAATTACAGTAATCGAGGCCTAATAGGCTCACAGTGGTGGGATGTGAAAGGCACTCATTTAGGGTTCAGTTGTCCTCACCTCTGGATTTCTATCTCTCTCTCTCTTCCATCTCATGATCCCTCCTGCTGGTTCATGATACAAATGCATCTGCCCCTACTCTTCACTATGTGCATCCAGAGTGCATTATTGTAGTGCCTGTGTTGACACCACACTATAGTGTCTTTATGTCCATGTGAAGCAGGGATGCTATGAGATCAGATTGTTTTCAGCCATTATATTTGATTGCACCATTCATCTAACACATTTCAGCTGCCATTGTGTGTGGTGAAAATATTATCTATCGGTGTGTGTGTGTGTGCGTGTGTGTGTGTGTGTGTGTGTGTGTGTGCGTGCGTGTGTGTGTGTGTGTGCGTGCGTGTGCGTGTGTGTGTGTGTGTGTGTGTGTGTGTGTGCGTGTGTGTGTGTGTGTGCGTGTGTGTGTGTGTGTGTGTTTTGAGTGAGTCATGACTGCAGCATTCCTTCCTCCTTTTTAACCCTTCTCCTTCTCCTCCCACCATTGCAGCATTAGGAAAATTCAAAGGTACTGTCTGACTTTTCAGTGGCTGCTTCTCTCCCTCTCTCCTCTCTTTCTCTCTCTCTCTCTCTCTCTCTCTCTCTGTCTAGGACTCTGCCTGTGCTGCCTGTGTACAGCTCGCTATTCTGCTGTAGCCTCTTTTTGGATGTCTCTCTCTCTAACACACATTTCTCTCAGCTCAATTTAGTTCAGTTGAACTTAAAGAGACTTGTTGGAGTAACAAATAAGGTATTTGTATTGCCAAAATAGTCATACCAGTACAAAGGATAAGGAATACAGAAAACAGGAAATGGAAATGTCTGTGGAGAGATAGACTTAAACTTTCTCTCTACACTCTCTAAGCTACTCTCTCTCTCTTTTTTCTTTTCAGATCTCTCTTTCCCGCTCTCTGCCTGCGTAGATGTTGCTGGTGTATATGGTGCTTACCCTCTCTCTCTCTCTCTCTCTCTCTCTCTCTCTCTCTCTCTCTCTCTCTCTCTCTCTCTCTCTCTCTCTCGCTCTCTCTCTCTCTCTCTCCGTCTCTCTCTCTCTCTCTCTCTCTCTCTCTCTGTCTCCGTCTCTCCAGCATGGGGGTGAGGGTAATGGACACATCCTGGGTGAGGACCAAGGGTTCGTCCACGCTGGCGCGCAAGGCCTCGTCCACCCCGCCGTCCATGCACGTGCCCGGTGACGGCCTCATCCCCGAGCAGCCCGGCGAGCTGGCCTCTTCGCCCTCGCCAACTCCCCCGCCCGGCGACCGGGGCAGGTGAGCAGACGAAACCACCCCCCCCTCCCCCTTCATCCTCCTCACCATCCTCCTCATCATCAGTCATCACCATCAGCGTCACTGGGTTGAGTCTCACTCGCGTAAAAATTTCCCATCATGACTAACTGTTTGTTTCCTGTTGCCCCTCGTGTTTCCACCACAATCTCACGACTCTTCCTCTCCATCTTGTATACTACTAGATTAAATTCTCTCTCTTCTTCCTCACAACCTCCTCTGGTCTGCTCTCTCTCTCTCTCTCTCTCTCTCTCTCTCTTCCTCACTCCATCTCCCCTGTTCTAACCCTGCCTGTGCCCCTCACTGTACTTGTGTTAATCACTGTCGCTCGTAGCCTGAACATTTATGAGGATTAATCTGTTGGGCTTTCACAAGGATTTATTTGGAATTAGTGGCAGGACTTTGTTTATACTGAAACCTTTGGCTACAGGGAGTCAATGTTTGTTTTTGTTTTGTTTTGATTTGTTTTTTGTGTTGTTTTTTTTTCCTCTCACTGTTGAAACAAATGAAGTGGGCTTTCTGAATGTGATCATGCTGCAGCTTCTGCGTTGGTTGTCATGGCGTCATGTTGCTAACCTGCTACGTAGTGGTCATGTGATGGCTGGGGCCGGGGGCTGGCTGGCTGGCTGCTTCTTGTACCGCTGTGACCCTCTTGGCCGACAAGAAAGGGTTTTGTGTAGTTCTCTGTCTTATACTGGGCTAGAGTCAAGTGCTGGAGCAAGCAGGAAATCATTTTTATTTCCAATTACTTGATTTTCTCAGTTAACAAATATACAAGGCTTGTTTAATTGACCAAATTATAAAATGAAATACTATGAATTATTAAGTAAATGATTTATTCCATAAATATGTGTAATCTGCCAAATGGAAATATGAACAGCAACCATTTGCAATCATGGTGTGGCACTAGCTTCAATGTTTGCATTGGATTGGCCTTTCAATCAGCTGTTTGTACAACAGATTAGCGCTCCCATGAACAAATCATCTTGACCTGATTGCGCAGTTTTTTGCAGAGAACACACAAGTTCATTTGCATCTAAAAAAGAGCAACTGTCTCAGTGCGATGCTTGCTTGTTTTCCTTTACTAGGAATCTGAAAATCATAGCGCTTTGTCCTTTTTCTTTTTGCATCTGTGCCTCACAAAAGCTGGCTGGTGTGCTGAGCTTCATAGCTGTTCTTCCTGGCACCTTGAATACACACTTAACAGTAACACAAAGTCCCATTAGTAACTGAAGCCATTGATGTGTTCTTGACCCTGATTGTTTATGATAACGTAGAGACTAGGATGGTAGTCCATAGTGAGCATAAAGTATGAGACCATATGAGTCCATTGTTTTGCTCTTGCGCGCTGATGCGTCTGCCTGTGTAGTTACTAGAGCTGTTCTCTCCTCTCTCTCTCTCTCTGCTCTTTTATGTTTGTTTACATTTTTGCAGCTGTGACGACGTGTCGCCCAATCGGCCGGACTCCTCTCACGCCTACCCGCCCCCTGGGGAGGAGCGGCCGCCCCCCCCCTTACCCCTCCGCCGCCTCCTCCACCTCCTCCGCACACCACTTCTACCCCAAGCCCCCGCCCTGCCCTCGGCCCGTGGCCCCCGGGCCCGAGTCGCAGCCCCCCAGCTCGCCCCCGCCGCCCGCTCGCTGGTCCGGCTTCAACATCGCCGCGCTGCCGCACCACCTCCCGCACCCCCAGCCGCACCCCCAGCCGCACCCCCTGTTGCACCCTCAGCCTCAGTCTCTGCCCCCGCAGTCCTCCTCCTCCTCCTCTTCCTCCTCCTCGCTCGACATCAACTCCAACCCCAAGCCCAGCTGCTTGCACTTCCCCAAGCACGGCCCCCCAGCCGCCCCTGCCGACGCGTATTCGCATGCCCCCCCTTCTGTCGACGCAAACGCCTCGCCCCTCTACGTGAAAACGCCCCTCGTACTGGCCCGCAACGACGCGTCCCTCGGGAACCCCCCTAGCCTCCCTGCGTCCTCGGTGCCCCCCTCCGCCCTGGGCCGCCTGTCCCTGTGTCCGAGAGAGAGGACCCCCCAGGCTGACTAGGTAACTATAGCGCCTGCGCCCTGTTTTCCCACCTGACAGTGACAGTAGCAGGAGCAGCAGCGAAGCGGTAGAAACATACACATACACACACACACACATACACAAACACACACACACTAGCCCCCCCCCATCCTCTCTGGCTGCCCCACAACCCCCAACCCCACACGGTCACCGTGGCCTCGCTCTGAACTAGCCGAGTTCCCCTCCTCCCTCCTTCCCTCTTTTTTTATCTGCTCCTCTCTTTATCTGCTATTCTCTCTCTCTTTTTTCTTTCTTTCTCTCTCTTTTTTTTCCCTTCGCTGGTTTCAGTGCCATATCTCAGATTCTGTAACATTCTCATTGTCAAGGCATGCCTCTCACAGGCGGTTGCCTAGCAACTGAGGATGTTACTGGCTTTCGAGAAAGTGGAATCCTGGCAGAGAACAGAAATAAATACATGAGCAAGCCGGCACACCAATGTATTTATTTTTAATTTCATACAGAAAGATTTGTTTTCAATTGACCCCCGTTTCTTTTTCTGTTTGGGGAAGATGCTCCTCATTTACCTGTGACTGTGTGATTTGTATGGGCACTGAGCAGTCAGTGCGTAGTCTGATGAGACCCCAGTGGATGGTGGTGGATGACAGGCTCTGCCTCCCTGCTAGCTGCGTGCTCGTGACTTGAGCCGTCATCAGCTGCCGAGCTGTGGAAGATCTCAGGCTCGCACTCTAAAAATAAGACGGTGTCGCACTCGCGCGTGTGCCAGATCGCACCGTTGCAGCCTGTGCGCCGGGCCGGTTCGATTGCCATTGCGCCCCTGCCAGGAGGGTGAATGTGGGCCTGATGATGAGTACTCCCCTAAGGTGTCGTTCTGTTTTTTTTTTTGTTTTTTTTTGCTTTTTTGTTTTTTTTGTTTTGCACCAATCCAGTGGCCCCCGCAGTGTTGAGTGAGAAGAAGGGTCGTTTTCTCTCTCTTTCTCTCTTTCTTTCTTTCTTTCTTTCTTTCTTTTTTTCTTTCTTTCTTACTTGCTCTCTGTTCTCTCAGATGCAGACTGATCTCATCTCTTGTGAGTCCTCTCTGTGAGACTTGCTGATAGCAGCGGACAGAACAGCATGAATCATTATCTCAATTTGGTGTCCTCATCTCAGAATGAGCCTGCTTGATGAAAACTCCTCTTCCCCCCTCACCTCCCCCCCCTCCCTTCCCCTCCCCCCACCTCCACATTAGTCTTCATTGAGATGTTGGTCCTGTACCCCCATGTGAAGGGTGTGAGAGAGAAACGATCAGGCCTCGATAGCCACAGCATACTGTAGTTGTAAGCGTTTGGGAAGTGAAGTGAATGTTGTGGCGCGAGCACTAGGAGCGTCTGAGGTTGTGTTGCAGCGAGCGCGAGGGACTAGAGAGGGGGCGGGTGTAATGCTCGCCTAGCGCCATCCTGCTCCTCGCTTCCCACGTTTGGAAAACATTCACTGCCATCTCACTCATGTGTCTTCAGACTGTTCCTGTGAAACTGATAACACACACACACCTACACACACACCTAGAACATACATACTGTATGCGTGTCTACACACACACACACAAACACACACAGACACACACACACACACACACATACGTGACATGCCCCTCATATACGTGTGCCGTAAAAGCTAAGGTAGCACAGTATAAGTATAAGTATATATACTCTTTTGATCCCATGAGGAAAATTTGGTCTCTGCCTTTATCCCAAACCGTGAATTAGTGAAACAGACACAGCACACAATGTACACACAGTGAGGTGAAGCACACACTAATCCCGGCGCAGTGAGCTGCCTGCATCAACTCTGCGCTTGGGGAGCAGTGAGGGGTTAGGTGCCTTGCTCAAGGGCACTTCAGCCGTGCCTACTGGTCGGGGTTCGAACCGGCAACCCTCCGGTTACAGGTTTCGAAGTGCTAACCAATAGGCCACGGCTGCCCCCAGTAGTACCAGTTTCTGCTACTGTTACTGTTCAGTATAGATAGCAAGAGATGGTAAGTACTTGTACTGTATATAAATATGTCTTTCCTTGATAAATGTTCTCCTATTAAACTACAGTGTATGTGTATCCTATTATGATGTAGTATAGCAGCTGTCTCTTTAGATTTGGTCCATTTACTAAAAGATCATCACCACAACCACAACCACAGTGGAAGTGCAAAGGACTGTGATGCACACGTGTAATGAATTGAGAGTGAGTCAGTAATGGAGGGTGTGATTTAGTGTGCTGTATTTTATTCTTTGAAGACCCAGACACTGACATCCTCATCTCTTTCCAGTACTTTAAAGAGTAAGGAGCTCTCCCCTGTGATTGGACACAAGGCCATCCAGGTGCCAGTCCCCACAGTGCCCCCTCCTGGTGGCCAGCAGAGCTGCAGCCAGTCACCGCACTCGGCAGAGCACAGCCCGCACACGCTGCGCAAAGGCAAGCCTCTCCACACGCCGTCCACCGCATGACACCACTCCTCATGTGATGGACTCTTCACAGTGGACTACATATCTGCCTGGAATTGTTTGTTGCAGTTTACTGATAACACTGAGTTATGCTTCATTTGGGTTATTAGTGAAGAATCATTCTGAATTGATGAAATGTTTATTGTATAAGGATACTGTCAATTTGGTACAGTGCTGAGAAATAATGCACAGTATGTATTTGACAGGGTTGACTGCTAATGTGTGTGCAAGTTCAGTGGCTGTACAATTCAGTACAAGTCTATATACTGTATCTCTCTCTCCTTCTTGTTATTCTATCCCTCTCTTTCTCTCTACCTTGGTCAGCCTCTAAGAAGCTGGCCCCCGTCCCGCCCAAGGTGCCATACGGCCAGTCGGGCTGTGGCAGCAGCGGCATGTCCGACCAGTCCACGGGCCAGCCGTCGCCGGTCAGCTTGTCGCCCACGCCCCCGAGCACGCCGTCGCCGTACGGCCTGGTGTGCCCGCCCGGCCAGATGACCGCCTCGTCGCCCGGCTCGGCACCCTCTCACACGCTCTCCTCGCCGCCATCGCTCACCGGCACGCTCACCAAGTCCCGGCCCACGCCCAAGCCCCGCCAGAGGCCCAGCCTGCCGCCGCCGCAGCCCCCCACCGTCCCCGGACAGACCCCCGCCGCCACCGCCACCGCCGCTGGACCAGAGCCTCCTGGACGGCATGTCCTCCGGGGAAAGCATGTCCACAGGTAAACACGCCGGCGGCGGAGGACCGGCACCGCTGCCCATGCCGCGCTCTGGGGCACAACGCTCCTCGCTCAAACTCTCGGTCTCGCTGTCCTACGCGGGCGAAGGACTCTGAGGGGAAGTGTTTGTAGGAAGCTTTGTTTTTCCTTGAAAAGGAGAAGCGTTCTGGTGGCCTTTAGAAAACATTTTGAAAACATTCTGGGTGCCTTTTAGAAGTTTATGTATTCAGTGAAAGGGAAATTCCTCCTGGCATATTATCAGGATAATATAACCTCTATAGTGCAGGAAACATGTATATATCTCCAAGTTGACTGTTGCTTGTATGAAATCACCTGTCAATATTTGATATGTGTCAATTAATTTATTCATCTCCGCAGTCATAGACTTCACATCAGATGTCTTCCCATTACTATTGAGCAAACTCAGGCCTTTCTTTAAGAGAGGAAGGCCTTTCATAATGCCATTACCCAGACCTGTGTCTAATGATGTGAAGTTATGAGCTGTTGCCTTGTAAAACAGTAGCTCTTCTCTCTCATTGATTTATAACTGTTTTGTCCTCCTCCCCTACTCCCCTCCTCTCCTCCTCCCTCCCCCCTCCTGCTATCATTGTGTACCTTGCAGCTGTGTGAGGCCAGGGCCTGAGTGTGATGCTAAGTGTGAGGGGGACGTTTGGGGTAAGCTAGTCCTGCTGCGCGCCCGTGTGCCATGAGCCTCATCTCAGTCTCACCGCCTCGGCTTAGGGGCCGCGCTGGCCGCCTCTGGGGACGCCTGCTCTCTCTCTCTCTCTCTCACTCTCTCTCTCTCTCTCTCTCTCTCTCTCCTCTCTTTCTCTCTCTCTCTCTCTCTCTCTCTACCTCTGTCTGTCTCTCTATGCATACATTGTCCTTTTCATTTTTATTTGAAGAAGAGCAAGTGATCGCATTATGCCCTCTCTCTCTCTCTCTCTCTCTCTCTCTCTCTCTCTCTCTCTCTCTCTCTCTCTCTCTCTCTCTCTCTCTCTCTCTCTCTCTCTCTCTCTCTCTCTCTCTCTCTCTCTCTCTCTCGCTCCCTGGTTGGTGAAGCTTTCGTTTGCCATGTCAATGTTGCTGCTATCGCTAACTTGCTGTGTCAGTGTATTCTGTGCATGGTGTTGAGACCGAGGGTTGTGCATGGCTGACGGCCTTCCCAGGGTGCATTGCTCAATTGCCCAAAAAGTGATTGGCGGCACTTTCAGAGGATGCTGCTCCATCTTTAGTAACCCGCATCTCCTCCTCTCTTTTGCTTCGCCATATTGCCCTCCCTAAGCTAACAGGCATTCCCTCATAGCTCTCTCCTCCAGCTTGACTCTTTTGTGGTGGGTAGCAGCAATTACCCTCAGTATTCTTCTCAGAGCCTTCCGCACGTTCTTTCTCTCCCTCTGCCCCTCTCTGCTCTCTCTCTCTCTCTCTACCCCTCTCTTGTTTTCTCTCTATCCCCTTTCTCCTGAATCTGGTCATCCTGCTCCATCCCATTCTGACAGACATGGATGACATCATCCCAGAGCGCAGTCGCAGAGCATCAGACAGCTGCAAAGCAGAATTTTTTTTTTCTCCATTATTTTTTGCCCTCTTTCGTTCCGTTCTGTTCCTTTTCACGTTCTATTGGGATCCACCCTTGTCACTCTCAGCTTCCTTACACCGCCCACTCATCCCGTTGCCGCTGTGTTGTTTGGTTGCCGTGGTAAATGTGATGTGTTTTTGTATTGTCCGTGTATGAGTCATATATTGTACTTAACACCTCAATTCCAGTACCTAATTTCATATTGTGGAAAATGTGCGTATGAATGGACATTTGTTTGAAGGACATGTTAAAATTGCCCCCAGCATTGGGTATTAGAATGTTGGAACAAATGAAAAGTATTTCCTATTTTTCCTTTGGTAGTGGCTAAGTGTGATAGCATCCCTGTGTGAGAATGTGAGGACCAGAGTTACTTACCAGCCTCCTTCTTTCAGACTAAAAAGTAAAACTGAAAGCAGACCTACTAATGCTGCTAAAATGTTGCTATTTGTGGCTGCGGGCTGAACTTTTGACCTTTGCCTCCCCTCTTTCTCTCACCTTCCTCATTCACTCCCATGTATTCACCACTCAAATGACCACTCACTCCCCCCTTCCACACACTCACCACTCTCCCTCGCTCCCTCCGTTCTCACCATGTGCCCTCATCCGCTCATGGTCTTCATCAACCCCATCCTCATCCTCATCACGGTCATACAACAGATTTCTTCAGTTTGGAAAGACCCTCCATCAATGTCAATCTGGACAGCATCCTGGATGAGTTCAGGGTATCGCCCTGCCGGAGCTCTCTTATGATGCCTGACTCCCCAGACGGAGACGCCACCTCTGAGGAGGAGGGACAGAGCACCACTCTATGACCCCACAACAGAACCACACACCCCAGACCAACAGAAGGCGCTGTCTTCTTTCTACATCTATCTCTCTCTCTGTTTTAATCTCTCTTTCTGAATCACTCTTTCTCTCTTTCTCTCTCAGTCAATTTCAGTTTTTCTCTGGGTATTTCTTTCTCTCTTTCTCTCTATCTCTCTCTGTTCCTTCCTTTTTCTCTCTCCTTCTCCTCGCTTTCCCTGCCTTTCACTACTGATGAAGCCCAATGCACAACTGTCTCAACCAGCCATCATCCACTTCTAGAGCTACAGACTTGGATTTGCCACAATCACTCTTCCGCTCTTCACAACGCCACAGAAAAAAAGGACCTTTAATCTCCACAGACGACTTACCTGCTACAGCGCTATTTGTGACTTCATCCGCACATGTGGTGCCATTGAGAAAAAAAATGATACTATCATATGGAATCTTACCAGAAGGGACATCTATATGGAGAAGTTGCCAAGGACGAAGGGGAAAACATGCCACGTCAATTGTATTCATTTTCTCCTTGTCTTTTTTTATTTGTGATGTGTACCATATTTTTACTTTTGTAATTTTTTATTTGTATCGGTTCAGGGTTTTTTTTTTTGTTGGCCTTAGTAAAGTTGGGGATCAGTTTGCACAGCAAAACTGATTGGACACTAGTGGAGACTGTCTCAGGACTGAGAGAGAAGTTATTATAGTGTGTGTGTACTTACAGGGTATGAAAGGTTGGCCTCATGCAATATTCATGTTGCCCATTGTCAGTATCAGGAGGAGGTCTGAACTTCAATATCTCACTAAAGCCCATATGTTCTCTGTTTTCTCTTTCTCTCTGTAATGCTCTTGCTTGCTTGCTTTCTCTCTCTCTCTCATTCTTTGTCATTCTCTTATTTACTCGCATGAGTGCGCACACACACACACACAAACACACACTCATGCACACACATACACAAACGCAAATGTGGAAGATAGTCACACTCAGACATTCAGCCAAAAGATGCACTTGTTAATCTTTGCATTGCAGTAGAAATTTACAAATTGACTCAGAACCACTGGGCTCTCATTTATCTGTGCACATCTCAACATCAGTGCAGTACGAGAATGTCTTTATCGTTTTTGGACTTTTTGAAGTTTAAACTATTGTTATTGTCATAACTGAACACAGCTCAGAAATTCATGAGGGAGACTGTGGAAGAAGTGTTTGAGACTAAATTGGAAGCTCATTCTTACGAATACCAATGATACAGTGTCTATTTTCCGAGAAGGGCTTTGACAACAAGAGATTTTTACATGAGAAAGAGTGGCCGTGTGTGTGTTTATGATCACTGGTGTGCCTCCACAACAGGCCTCACCATTCATACGTATGGACATTAACAGTAGTTTTAACTGTGACAGCACTGCCTGCAAGCCCTATTGATGCTCTCTGTGCACCTTGTCTCAAGTGCTTCAGACTTAATGTACCGCCCTTCCCAGTGTAAATACGAAGAGACGTGTGTATAAATATGTAGATAATTCCACGTGGTCAGGTTCAAATGTAAAGACAAATATGAAATATACATATATTCATAAATGTGGTCATATTTATCTTGTTCTAGAAAAATGATATAATATGATGTTGGTGGTGTTATTTTTTATTCCCCTGCACACACTATTGCCAGATTCGCGTTAGTGAAATCAAGCACTGACTGCTGCAACAGAAAGCCATGGAAACTGCTATTGGTACACGTAAAGACTTGACAGAGCAGATTTTGTGTGTTTGTTTGAAAGTGTTTGAACGCATTGCGTTTGTGCTTAAATATCAGTGCCCTGAGGAATAACTCTACCCTGAACATGTCCGTGATGATAAATATTGCACACTCACTCACATAACACCACTGCATGCTGGAGGAACAGTATTATTTTGTTACAGGTTACTGCATAGTGCTCTAGAGTCTAGACCATGTGATTCTAGATCATGCTGATAATTGTTCACCATTTTTGAATGCAATAATTGGGATTTGTTGCTTTTACATGCAGTATTTTCTTATGTATCTAATCAAAAAGATGCTGTGGATATTTGGCTATTCTGATCAACATGGGGTGGCCGGGGATTTTACCATGGCATCTGGCAACCCTCTCAGTGTGCACCTGTTAGGGTGCTGTTTCCAAGCTGTCTGCGTAGGGTGGTCTGAGGAGTGTGGATCATATGACCACTCCATTCATTTTCACAAAAGAATGGAAAGATGCTGCAAGGAAGATCTCTCATATCTGAAGGCCCAAAATGGACAAGACATTTTCATTTTGTCAATCAAAGTGCAATTATTTTTTTTTCTTCTGAATCTCAGAGATGTGAAGAGGCCATACCCAACCCCCCCAATCTCTGCCCAACACCTGATCAGAAAAAAAGTGTCAATTCCTTTCACAGATGATTTGTTTTTCTTCTTTATTTTATTGTTTGTCTACTTCAGGGACTCAGATTCGAGAAGATAAAGTCTCTGTAATGTATGATATGCCTCAGTGTGTGTGTGTGTGTGTGTGTGTGTGTGTGTGTGTTCTCTCAATGAATTATATTCTTGAAGACTATGGTGGCTGAGTAATATTAATAGTTGTAGTGGTTGTTAAATGAAAATTTCAAGTGCCCTCACATTAGATATTAATGTCCTAAAGCTAATGACAAGTTTTCTTGTGTACTTGAGGTTCTGTCTGTGATGGTTTCATTAGTGTTTTTTTTATGGAGGCAGGGGTGTCATATGAGAGCATTGACTGAATGTGTCTATCTTGACTTTGATGCTGATCAAGGTCAGGTCTTGTCAATAACTGAACTGAAGCTGCAATAGAAGCATGACCTTTTTTTTAAATAGCTGTCCATTCCCCATTGCTGCGGTGGCATTTTGTGCACCACTGCATTCCACTGTTTTAGTCAAATGCTTGTGTGAACGTTACTGAGTAAGTTGGGGAGGGGTTGTTGAGGCTTTCATTGTGTAAATGCAATAGACTTTGTCAGGGGGCTTGGATTGTTTTCAGATAAGCGTTAGCATGCCCGCTCAAGCTGTGCTGTAGTCTGGTAATGATGATATTCATATTTCATTCTTTCAAATATATTCCACACAGAAGGTATTAGGTAAGCGAAGCTGTCTGTAATGATATCAGGGTTGAAAGGTCAGCAGGTGATTAATAGCATGCCATCTTCTTGAGGATGCAAAGCATCAATGACTCTTGGCCTTTGTTGCACTTCCAAGCTTATTGTGCGTGCTTTTGTTTTGAACCTGTTTCAAGGTATGACTGCAACATGGGTTTCTTCTTTTTTTAGTCATTTGTAGTTCTCACACATCACTTTCTTTTAAGACATAGTTGAGGACAAGAAATCATGGGTGAAAAGGGGCAAAACTGAACAACTGAACATACATGGCTGAGGGTTTATGATCAATACATTTGAAACTGGACAGTACTCATGGACATCCAGCCTCTCCCATGCTTCCACTACAACTACTGTTGAACTGTAGGACACACCCACCCTTCTTTCCTCTGCTTAGCATATCAAGTGGAAAAACACAGTCTGTACTGTGAAGCCGACTGCAATCCTTCAGAATGTCAGAAATATATATATAAATATATATTAAAGTCTACATTTTTAATAATGAGTGTGTCCATGTCATCTCTGTTTCTGTTGCAGTGCCTTTCTTGATTTGCTCCAACAAATCCACAGAACATTTTGTATTCTGTTTAAAGCAGCAGATCTATAGAAATGGTTCCAATTACTCAGCTTGCTTTTTGTCAATCAGAATAATGCCTAATATTACTGCAAATTATAACTTAAACATCACTTAAACTTCATTTGAGTATAATATTGAGAGAGTAGGCTATATTTTATCTTTAATTGCAGGAAAGGTATTTTTAAATAGATAGTATCTTCAAATCTAAGCCCTGTAAGAAGAATTTTCCATTCAATTTACCATACTAAATGTATTTGCCACTACATGCTACTTGGAAAATGTGTTATGGATTGGTACATTTCCTGCTACTTTTCGGCTCAGCTCCAACATTTCTGCAAGTTCCATGTGAGAGAAAGTGGAATAGAACATTATGTCCAATATTCAAATATATGGTTTAATGTTCTGCATTATACCCAATATTTCAATATGTGGTTTAATGTTCTGCATTTCTCATTAGTAGGTCACTTTGATACTAAAAGTATGATTGTATGATATCTGTACTGTCCCTGTGTATATCTGTGTGTGACTGTATTTAGAGATAAGCAGGAATATTATGACTTTGCAGTGTTTCACTGTTCTGCATGGCTGTGTCAGTAGCTATCTGTTCCAGATTGCCAGGTTGCCACTAATCAGAGTCTGATTCAGTGTAGTCCACGTGAGATGGGATGACCAACGCCATCTCCCGTCAGCCTGGAAGGATACTTAAACCCTAACTATTTCCTTGTCTAGTTAGAGCAGCTGATGGATCTTTAGGTGAAGTCATGCTGTCTCTCCCTTGATGCGCATCATTGTAAATAAACTCTGTTCCTGATTTTTCATACTATTGGTCTGACTGGGTCTCTGTTAAATCTATGGTATCAAAAATTACCATCACATGGAACATCCCAGCTACATTGCAAATGGTATATTGTCATACTTGCAAATCACCAGCTACCGCAAGACAAACCAAACATGCCTGACACCAGGGTAAAAAAATAAGGTAAATAAGAAATATCCTTTTGAAATCTTACTAAAAACTCTATGAGAACCTCAACTGGATTTTATGTTTTAGCAGTGCTATAATGACTAGAGGGAAGCTGTTGATGGAGCTGCCGTTCCCCACCCATGCCCAGCCCGCCAGACACTGCTGGCAGATTCACCAAAGTGGCCGAACCAGAGCCAGCCTACTCTGTCAACAGTTTCCCCCTTGCAAGATTGGTCATAATAACACGTCTAAAACAACAGATCCAATTGTGGCCTATAGGCCTTTTTAATAATGTGTACATATTGGCCATCATTTTAGTTCTACTCTAATAAAGAGAGTGAGAAATAAATATATATGGTCATAATAACACTGCTAAAAGAAACAAACCCCGTGCTGGCTGAAGACTGGAACCAGAACCAATACACGATTTAAAAAGAAGACTCATCAGCAGAGGAACCAGGACTAGCCTGGCATCCGCCTGCCTACGTACTTCGATTTCTTTTCCCTACAGTACTCCGTCTGGAATAGCTCTCGTTCACTTTGTTTACTTCGGCAACTTGTCTCCGAACCAACCAGTGAACAGAAGGCGTTCCTGAGAGCGATTACGTTTAACCCTCTAGGCGCCACAGGCGACTATAGTCGACAAGATGCGGTACTGAATAAAACGGCCGATTTAGTCAAATAGGGTGTCATATTTCGTTCGACTTCCACTCCACTAGATGGCAGACATGTCATACGTCATCCCCGAGTCGAAAAAAGGACACGCTTTAAACAAAACTTTCTAGCTACAGCGCATTGAATCAGTGTATGAAATACCGGAGCTAGTGTGCGTGTGAGCCACTTTGTCAGAGCGATATTGTCAACGTCAGCGAGTATTTGCATTAGATTATCGTCTAATGGCATCAAAAAAGTTTACCTGAAATGAAGTGTTGGGTCTTCTATTCGCGGACCCTGATTCTGAAGGGGAATATCTGCCTTCAGAAAATGACGGTGATTCGTTTAGTGAGGCTTCAGATGTGTCCCTGCCTTGCAATGATGCAGCTGGACAAAGTGAGAGTTTACTCCATAGTTTAGCTTACACCAAGCACAAACGTTGAATCGTTTGCCCAATGTCACTGGTGGGAATAATGTTTCACAGGTTCGGAGTGTTCATCGGGAAGTTAGCAGGGTGTTAGTGGTGTGGCGAACGAGGCTGGAGGTAGCCTAATATCCATAGCGCTAGCTTCTGTCTTCTGAACGTGTGCCTCTCCACAATCGCGGCGACAGTAACGTGGTGGAGCCTTTGTCTAATGCCACTGGGTATGTTAGACGAGGTCGAAGTGCTCATAGGACAGTTAGGGGGGAACGTAGTGGCAGTGTGGGGAGTCGCAATGAGAATGACAGTAGGCCTAGTCCGAGCTGCGCAAATTCTCTCCACTCGGCGCGCGCGAGGCAGATCTGGCCATGCTGCTCGCATGGTGGAGGTGGTGACACGCTCTCTCCCTCTCCCACACACACACACACACACATTAGGTCATGCATAGTCTATCACAAGATGATGGGAATGCCGGCCCTGTATGGATAGGGATAGGGAGTCATTATCTCTACAGCAAAAGGCCTGCTACATAAAAAAAAAAAAGTCAGCCATTTAGTAATGATTTACACTGTTGATTTGCTATCTATTTCCCTGATCATTTAGGACATACAGTACACTATGTGTTCCTTTTTGTGTGTTCATGTCCTTGTGATGTGTGTGTCTTTGTCAGCTAAGAAAAAAAACAAAAAAACATCAACAAAAAGAAAAAAAATACTAACATTGTCTCTTGTCTTGTCTCGTCATCTCACTCCTGATCTGTGCCTTGCCGTGGCAAATAAGCTTTTGAACTAAACAGGTCTTGTCTACTTGTGTTTGTGTGTCATCTGAATAATATATATGTGCCCCATACATGGAATCAGAGTGCCTACTGTATGTAGTAAATGGAAAATCTCTACAGCAAAAGGCCAGTCTACCGCTACATGCATTTGGTTTGTTTCTGCCATTTATTAGTAATGATTTACACAGTTTGTTCACTACTTACTATTTACCTGAGCATTCAGTATTGTGCAATATAGCATTCAGAAGGTGAGGGACATTTTGGGGGGAAAGAAGTGGTGCATTTATCATTCAAACATGCAACTTTTCATGAAAATTCTATAATCCAAGATGGCCGCCACCATATGACGTCATAATATGCAAATTAGATATAAACATTTAATCTCTACATACACTTTGGGTCATCCTTAATATTTCTCTAATTTACAGAAAGTCTCTATCTCTTATCACTTTTAAGATATAGCCTTTTGAAATGAAGATGTCAAAATTGATCGTTTCGGAAAAAAACCTCTGGCGCCTAAAGGGTTAAGTTGCAAGCCTATCGTTATCGTTGTGTCCCCCGTGGTTAACATACGTCATTACCAAACGTTAGTGATTGAACTCCAATGATTTCAAACTTCAAACAAGAGTCCACCAACCAGGAAATAAACGTTTGCCAATGGATCTAGGCCAGACTTTCTGCGAAGTCAGAGAGTCTGGTATCCAGGCTAGACCAGGAACTCTCCTCTCTTTCATACATTTTCAAATGTATGAAAATGCAGGTGGAAAGTTTACTGGTGCACTGCAATCTAAAACGGCTCAATCCCATGGTCAGGCTAAGGTTCTAACTTTGGAGCAACCTCTTTGACCAACTGTAGAGTATGACAGCTCTTTCATTTCTGTCAAAAGCTTACAAATCTTCTGATGCCTGCTGGTTCCTGCCCAGCGTCACTACAGTAGTTGAATATGTCAACAGCAAAAGAATGGCTGATCTAGCTCCGTGCATTTCCTCCTCAACCAGATCACCCACACTGATCACTGGCCAGTGTGAAAGATCCATCAAGCACTTTAAGAAATATTTCAACATTTTTCTTTCTGTTAGGATCTCTTAAGACACCATTTAAGATGGAGAAGGGGTATTTCCCCAGCAAAGGAATGATTCAAGGCAGGGCCGTTCTTCTCAAACAGGTGTCACAGAAACATGTAGGTATGTATCATAGAACAAAGTGCACCAGCTGGCCATACGCCAGCCTACGGCCGACTTAAAGGCATGATTTTAAAGATGCCGCCAGAGTGTAGCACTACCTGGATGCTCTAGCTGTAGGCTGCAGCAAATCAAGCGAGGTTGTAGCGGTTTTCTTTCTTTCTTTTTTTTTTCGTATCGACAGTACTCACCTTGAGAAAGAAGGGTAACACTTTACTTGACAGTATCGACATAAGAGTGACATGACACTGTCATGACACATGAACCCTAACCCTAATCCTAAGGGTTTAGTGGAGTGCAGTCAAGTTGGTTATAGTGAGAAATAGTCTTCAAAACCAAGAATACAATCAGTGTAGGCCTATGTCAAGGTCAGGTATAGTTTTAGAGAATCTTAATTGTCAGTTTCTTTGTTGATTCTATTGTTTTAAATGAAAGGTCTTTAACAGAACATACGATTTAGATTGAGACATGTGATTTAAAAAAAACTTTAAATTAATTGTGTTTTGTAGAGCTATGGTTTGTCAAATTAAGAATAAATCACATCAAGTGATCCATCAGTGGGTGTTCTCAACCCAGTTACTGGAACCAGTCTGACAGGAAATAACAGATAAAGGGAGGTGTGTCATGGAAAAAAATGCACACAGGCCTTTTAGGCATGAGCATGGTAACACTTTACAGAGTTATGCAAAATTACACCACCAGTGTCCCAGAAACTTTGACAAATAGCACAGTCAGTTCCACCTTCCATAACTTCACCCTTACTTTTACCCCAACACAGACCTGAAACCTGATAACCATTGTCTGATAACCTGATAACCATTCGCTCATTGTTCATCCTCCTCACAGGTTAACTCATCGTCTTTTTAAAACGAATTATGTCAATATAGGCTATATAATGTGTTTTCAACAATAATACAGGAATACATGGTGAAAAGTATAGCCTACAGATTAATTACATAATCAATTAACTGTTTTTCACAGTAAGACATGAAGACATGGTTAAAAAAAAAGTCAACAGCGACTTTTTTTTATCAAGGCCGCACATCTGTGACATATAACAAGAAAGGTGCGCAACGAATCCATTATGCCAGCAGAATCCAAGGTAATGTTACGGTTATAAGAGCAAGAATGGAGAAAATTGATAAAAGGAACAGTAAACATCGCCCAGTTGTACAAATTCTCATGCGTCTGCGCCTCGTTCGATTTGGAACAAATACTGTTGTCGCTGGGAGAACACTTATATCGTCCTCTTTCATCGGTCGGCCAAGTTCACTAATGATGAAAATCTCCGATGGGTTTTTCTTGGGTCTGATCCAACCCTGTGAGTGAAACCTTTCAGATACCCCTCTGAAATATCGCGTAATCCAACCAAAACTTCCAGAAGATGTACTCACAGGTGAGATATTTGGAGACCGACTTCTGACAGGTTGGACATCAAGCAAAGGCACTTCTAAAGTCTTCTCGTTGTGTGCATCCAGGCTGTTAGTCACCACGGGATCATTTTGTTTAGCGATAAATGTAAGGTGCCTGCAAATGGGACAGACAATACTATCCCGCGTGATGACCCCATCATTGTTGATGCTGACCAAGGTTCTGACTAGGCAGTCATGGCAGAACGTGTGAGAACAGCTTAGAGTTCTAGCTGTGCCTGTGAGGCATTCGTAACAGATTGGGCAGTCTGTCTCTGCAGCCCCCACACCTGTCTTCAAGTCCTCCATCCTGTCCGCACGTCCCAGTGTAAAACCATAGACCATAGACTGGCGATGGATTTCCTGGTTATCTTCCAGAGATAGAATAGCCTCCTCCTTCTTGCTTTCTCCAGGGATATCGCGCTTGGGTGGAGACTACGCTTTAAGAATGTCATAGACTATTCAGTTGCAGCATGCTGTCGGGTAGCTTTGGCATGCTGTCAAACTGGATTTTGAACTTTGAAAGAATAGGCTAATGGCAGTTTCTGACAGACTGGTAGCCTGACTGGTATTGAGCCAGCTGGAGAGTGGCCTAGGCAGATGGTTATGGTATTTTGCAAACGGTTTTGTCCAAAGCAACTGACAGAATATGAATATTTAAAGTTACATAAAAAGTTGAAAAAACATTAAGCGTAATAGTAATAACAATATCAAATAGCCTTGCAACAATGCAAATCATGAGTTTTTTTTATTAACAAACTCATAAACATAACAACCAAACCAAACAACCAAATTAATTAATTAAATGTAAGGTGAACCGATGAGTCTTTAGGTCCAAAAACCATCGCAAGAGCGCAGAACACGGTAACTCATTCCATCAAAGTGGAACCAGGGGAAAGGGGTCTTGAGTGTGACCTCTAGTGTTGGCTGGTCGACACAGCAGACGCTCATCAGAGGACCGCAGTGGATCCATAGGCGACGATACCGTGGGTGCTCCGTTGCTCGAGCACCCACGGAAAATATCGAGCACCCACGTGTGCCAGTTTACAGTCTCGGCTAAATTTACATTAATTTAAAATCAAACATTGCAGTTGATGTTAAATTCAGCATCTCTCATAATGTGATTGGCTATGTTGCTGTCAATCCCCTACATATCTTAACCACCAATGAGAGCTTCTCTCGTATTCACTTCCATGTCGGGTCTTCAGCCCCGAATGTTTAAAATGTATATAGCCCTGAATAACATTTTAAAAGTAGTCTGACAAAGCTTGTTGTTTTGTGACACAACTAAACACTGGTACCTCATTGAACGTCTATAGCATAGGTGGTCGCAACTCGCAAAAGTAAAGCAGATAGAAAGAACTCACGCAAATCTAGACTACAACACGCAGACAGCTTCATGCGCACGGGAGAGAGAGAGCGCGCGCACAGGTGTTTTATGATTGTTGGCTTCTGATGGTATCTTGCTAATTCACTGAAGAAAGACTTATGATTATGGATAGAAAGAACATTCTGAAAAGGAAAGTAGTAAGGCAATGAGGAGCAATGCTATAGTGGAATACTCATGTTGCTGTATCAGCAGATGAGAAGGACCTGAGAGTGCCACTGACTGACTTGACTGACGTGACTGTCTCATAGGCTCACAGGTTGGTGAAGGAGAAAGCTACATCTAGCTGAACCCAGTGCTTTTGTGAGAAGGGACACCATTCATAGGCCGAAGAATATCCCTGGCAGGCTTTTACAAAAAATATGATACCATACACGCCTTTTACACCAGTGTAGGATATGGCAAAGTTTGAGAACCACTGCCTCCACTTACTGTCGGCTAATGCGCGCCTCTGGATGGATAGGCTATAACTCTTTTTTTTAACGGCGTGATGTCAACACGAAATATAATTTCTGTTTATAAAAACAAAGCAAAGTGTTTTTCCTTTTAGTTTGGGTTAACGCAATTAACCTTCTGAGTTGTAAACTGTTCAGGAGTCAAACGACGGATCATGCGTGATTTAGGCGTAGTGTAGCCTAATTGCCACACCCCTGGGCGCAATAATTTGATAAAATAAAAGTGGAGCGCGTGGCGAAAAATTCATCACTGACTGGGTGTACGATATCAATAAGACTTGAGCTTTTATTGCATGTATTACTATAACTGTTTTGTCACTGTTTCAGCCTTTTGCAAACAAAATGTGCCATTTTGGCACTTCTGTTAGGAAAACTAAGCAAAGGCCTGTGTGTTAATTGCGTTGATCAGAGTTGACGGAAGCATCCAAGCAATTAAAAGAAACTGTAAATGTTTTGGAAAGGTGAAGTGTGAAACCAATGAACAGGTACCAACACATTGGCAAGACATGATTTCTGCTGTGCTAAGACGGTAAAGATGAAGATCAAGTGGATACCAGTTGCATTAAGCGTAGGCCTATTGCAGTCATGAACAAAATTATAAATACTTATTTTTGTCATATTAAATCATGCAGCCTTACCAGAAAAGCCTAATTGAAAACACAACAAAAAGACTCATTCAAATGTATAGCATATCATTATTTTGAGTAACCTAGGCCTAAAGAGAAACTATTTAGGGTAAAGAAAAGGCACCCAAACCTATCCCCTACAAAATTATCTAACATTAGACTACATTCAAAACCCACATTATATTTAAAACCCAGACAAGACTTCTCTAGACTAGCCTACACTCTAACGCCCTCTAGAGTACAATCTGCATTAGAGTATGCTTTAAAGCCTAAGATCTGCATGTTTTTTACTGCGCAGGGCTAGCTCAGGGGTTACTTCTATGTGGTTGAGAAAACTATATGTCTTCTCCTAAAGGGGTATCGAACCTCGGGCGCTGTCCCAGTGTTTTATCTCTCAGTAGACTACCTTTGAAGAAACTGAAAGGTTTAGCCCTAGGTTACTATGGAGATATTATAGTCTATACAACAATTTGAATGACAAATCCCTAGAAAAATAAAATTCCTTCCACGCGGAAGCTGACCTTTGTACAGTTTCAGTTACAACAGCAACCTCCAGGGGGCATCATTGCATTTTTGTGAAAATATAACCATCAATCTTCTGCTGTAGCCTTACAGTAAATATGCTGGTGAAAGAGTCACTGTAGAATGACAGTTAATATCTATTAAAACAAAGACATCATGTATTTTGTGTGCATAGACCTATTTAACTGCATAATATGAAAACGACGGGAATATATTTCAAAACAGGCGTCAGTGGCATAAATATGTTATCTTTACAAAGGCATTTGACAGAGTGATGCCAAGCTAGTTCTATAGAATGCTATAGCATTTATAAAGAGTCAGAAAACAGACTAAAATAGAATCACACTTTAACTTATTATGAAATAAGCATATAAGTCAACAAGAGTACATAAACTATGCTAGGCCTACAGTACATGACAGCTTTGGACAAAACCGTACCATATCCCATAACCATAACACGATTAAATGATGAGATCAGATAACCCAAATAAACATCACTCAGGAAATGTAAAATATCTTTGGTTGTAGACCAGTGAGGCCTATATCCAAATATTAGGCCCGTCATAGGTTCTCAAAAATCAGGTTGCAATATTAGGCTACTGTTTGCATTGATTTTGCCCATGTATTGACAAAATATGGCTGTTGTAGGTTTTTTGACACAATTATATAATGTTTCATAGGCACATGAGTAGCCTAATATAACAGATAGATAGATAGATAGATAGATAGATAGATAGATAGATAGATAGATAGATAGATAGATACGTTATTGATCCCCAAGGGGAAATTCAAGGTCCCAGTAGCTTAAGACATATAACAGATACTGTTCCAAGATAGTCCATAACATACACACACACATTCACTAACAGCAGAAAAAAGTAATTAAAAGTATATAATATAAAAAACACAACTAAGCAATAAGGACAGTAGAAGATAAAGAATATACTAAATATACTAAAATACAAATTATACTAAATAACACTTAATCTAAATTAATTCTAAAAACAGTATCCACATAGTGGGTGATTCAAGATGCGCTTGCAATGACTGAGGCAGGGACTGAGCCTGTGATTCTCTGTGCATAGTAACTCTGTTTTTGTCGGGGTTACGTAGGGGTTACTCAGTAAGAATAGGGAGGGTGCCTGGAGATATCCCTTGGGCAATTCCCTATATTCAGCTGTAAAGTTAACCTAAAAATGCAAATGTTATACCCTTTTGAAAGAAAAGCTTGAAATGTTTACCCATTTTTCATTTTTTCTGCAGTAGTATGTATGCCACATTGTGAGCAACTTAAAAGTGTTAGATCCAACATTTTTCTTTTACGATCCCCTCTGAACATGTCTGAAGTTGGAAAAAAATGAAAAGAAAAGTCAATTGAGGGAGCCAAAGTGATCAACTTTAGTTTTTTGGAGTTTTCTCCACCAGGTTAATTCATTCTGTATATACCTTATAGGATGTTATTCTATCCCCCATGTTGCCAGTCATGTATGAAGGCAATAGGCATGCATTTATAGCAGAAGGGAAATGCAGTTCAGTTTAAAAAGAGGCAGACCTGTTCAATTAGTTGTATTAGTAGTATTTCATTGGTTACGGAAACGTATGGGTAGTTTGCTTTGTTACAGTTGCTTCCACTGTTGCGAAGCCTGCTTGTTGTCAGTTCAATCATCATTTACATTGATATGGGATGGTGACTAAATTTTTTTAACCAGATCTACTTCATAGGTGCCCTAATTTACAGAATTAATATCCCCCTGCCAGCCAATCAAAAAATGGTATTTCTTGTCTCTTGGGGATACGTTTTCAATAATAGGCCTAGTCTATGCCTTGTTAGGATACCATGATTAGGCTATTGTGTGGGTAGCCTATTTTTGTATTTTCAAATGACTAATTATTTGTATTTTTCATTTTCATTTCATTTTTCATTTTCATGAGCCAGTATTTGTAATTTGTAACAAAATAATTTTTGATGTATTTGTGCCCACCTCTGCCCAAATCCATGCTACTCATCGGCGCCCCACCCTGGTGAATTTACACTTTAATTATATACGCAGAAAACAAGCTTTTCCTTCGCGCCGGCATAGCACAGGGGTTACTTCTGTCTACAATTCTCTTTCCAAGAGATCCGTACTCCACCTCTCCTGTAAAGGGGATCGAACCCCGTGCGCTGTCCGGCGTTTTACTGGTCAGTAACATGAAGAAATGCTATATTGTACTACTAATCAGATGTAATGAAAAAGAGAAAATATAAGATAGTTCGTAGGGGAATAAATGCTGAAATTCTGAGGTCGACGTGAGTGTGGATAACCTCTTGCATCTGCGTGATGTAGTCTGCGGAGGACGAACGAGAAACCACTCGTTTGATAAATCAGCCAGTATGGCCTAGTGGACAAATAACTTTCAGGAATAATCTGTACTGCAAAAACGAATGTTGGTAGCTGCAACAAATAGAGTCTTCATAGTCATGGTTCGTAAATTATTTTCATAAAAGTTGCCCTATCATAACTTCACTCTTCAAATTCTTCACTGCACTGTAGCCAAGCCAATTAACTGACAGTATGGCAGTAGGCTATTTATTTTCTGTACAATAAACACATTTATTTGTTCAACTTTTGCAATATTACGCACTTGGCTAAGGAACGCAATAACGCCCCCCCCCCTGTGTTTTCCCCACCTCTGCCTAGGCCTATTAGCCTATTAGATATCCCAAATACAAGGATACAAGGATACAAGGAAGTTTATTGTCACATGCATATAGTTACTGGAAGTAAGAAATGCAGTGAAATTATGTCTGGTGTCAGCCTATTTGTGCATTAATGGGGGGGGTAAAGAGTGCAGTAGAAGAGGGGTTTAGTAGATTAAGTGGCAAGGGCTGCATAAAAAAGGTGGGGAAGGATTGGGATTGGGTGGGGGGCACCAACAAGGAGCACCCAAGAGCAACAGGGGCAAGGAAAAACTCCCTTACCAAGGAAGAAACCTTGGGCAGATCCACGGCTCAAGGGGCTAACCCAACTGCCAGGGGTCTTGGTGTGTGTGTTGGGGGGATGACAGGGGAGATGGGATAGTGTGCAATATGTGTGTTGGGGAAGCTTCCTCATGAGACAATGTGTGTATGTAGGGGGGGGGGGGCAGGGACTTATTATTGCAAGCAGAGTACTGTATGTATGATGTATGTGAGTGATGACAGTGAAGATGTGTGTGTGGGCGGGAGGGGAGTGGAGCAGTGACTGTGTGTGTGTGTGTGTGTGTGTGTAGTGTGTGTGTGGGCAGTGTGCTGTAAGTATGTAGAGGATGTGTGTTGGAGAAGATCCTGAAGACAATGTGCTGTGTATGTAGGGGGGGGGGGGGGGGGCAGTGTGCAGCAAGTATGTAGAGGAGGCTTACTGTAGCAAGCAGTGTGCTGTATGTATGTGAAGTGATGACAGTGATGATGTAAGTGTGTGTGTTGGGGATGGGGGTGGGGGGGGGGGGGGGGGGGGGATGTGTGTTGGAGGAACCACAGTCATGGTTCGTAAATTATTTTCATAAAAGTTGCCGAATATAATCCAGGCTACTCACCAGCGCCCCCCTGGTAAATTTACACTTAAATTATATACGCAGCAAACAAGTTTTGCCTTCGCGCCGGCATAGCACAGGGGTTACTTCTGTCTACATTCTCTTTCAGAGATCCGTACTCCACCTCTCCCGTAAAGGGGGATCGAACCCCGTGCGCTGTTCGGCGTTTTGCTGGTCATTAACATAAAGAAACTCTATATTGTAGTAGCCAACTATTCCGATGTAATGAAAAAGAGAAAATATAAGATACCAAGCGAACTAAGGGGAATAAATGCTGAAGTCGACGTGAGCATAACCTCCAGGGGGCATCTGCGTGATACTTTTTCCCTTTCAGAAAAATATGTAAAGCACGTTCTTTTTCTAGTTCTCCCGAAAGGTATTGAACCTCGGGCACTATTTCAGTGTTTTATCGCTCAGTAGGGTAAGTTACCTTGAAGAAACTCAAAAGTTTAGGCCTAGGTTACTATTACTGTAAGAGATAGCATGGTCTTTATAAGAATATGAACCCTATATCATAACCTCAATGGGACATCTGCGTGATACATTTCTCTTTTAGAAAAAAGATGATAAGAGACGAAACCATGGACGGAACAATGGATGAAGACGCAGTGGGTCCATTCCAAGAATGTGCCAACCTGTGGTCCCACCTCGCTAGACTATTTCAATTTTCTGAACAAGTTAATGATAGTTTTCGCTTCAAGTGTTTCAATTACAAAATAGTATTTTGTATTAGAAATACTGCCCATCCCTGGCAACGTGGTAAAAAGATGAAAATGACTTGATTTTACTTCCAATTCATTTTACATTCTCCAAGGTATTAACATTAACATTTTTCATAACTCCATGTAGGACGTTTCTGTACATAAATGTAAGCACTGTGGCAGTAGTAATGCAATATTTAGAAAATGTAGGCTACTCTTGTACTCTTGATACTCAAGTACTTTTAAAAACAAGTACTTCAGTACTTTTACTTAAGTAGACATCTGACTGTTGTACTTTTACTTGTACTTGAGTAAAATTTAGCAAAGGGTATCTGTACTTTTACTCAAGTAGCCTAATGAAGCTGTGTACTCTGTCCGCCTCTGCAATGGGTTAGCCTACAATCGAAAACGTAGCCCGAAAAAAGCAACACTTACCCCAATAATGTTCGAATGACTGAATGAAAATCTTAGGGATATTTATCCTGCAGAGGAGTTGTTTGGGACTGGTTGCTAAGGGCTGCTTACATCTAGTAACAGTGCGTCTTCAGATGTGCTTTATATTCGCCTTTCACTATAGGCAAGGTTTTTCTTGGTGGCATAATGATTTTTAGAGGGTGTAAGATAGCGATTTTTGGATCATGCGCCAGACCACACCTTATGCCATTACTGTAATTGCCACACCTCTGGGCGCAATAATTTGATAAAATAAAAGTGGAGCGCGTGGCGACAAATTCATCACTGACTGGGTGTACAATATCAATAAGACTTGAGCTTTTATTGCATGTATTACTATAACTGTTTTGTCACTGTTTCAGCTATTTTGGCACTTCTGTTAGGCAAACTAAGCAAAGGCCTGTGTGTTAATTGTGTCGATGTGATATCAGAGTTGACGAAAGCATCCAAGCAATTAAAAAAAACTGTAAATGTTTTGGAAAGGTGAAGTGTGAAACCAATGAACAGGTACCAACACATTGGCAAGACATGATTTCTGCTGTGCTAAGACGGTAAAGATGAAGATCAAGTGGATACCAGTTGCATTAAGCGTAGGCCTATTGCAGTCATGAAAAAAATTATAAGTACCTATTTTTGTCATATTAAATTATGCAGCCTTACCAGAAAAGCCTAATTGAAAGCACAACAAAAAAGACTAATTCAAATGTTTAGCATATCATTATTTTGAGTAACCTAGGCCTAAAGAGAAACTATTTAGGGTAAAGAAAAAGCCCAAAGGCACCCAAACCTATCCCCTACAAAATTATCTAACATTAGACTACATTCAAAACCCACATTATATTTAAAACCCAGACAAGACTTCTCTAGACTAGCCTACACTCTAACGCCCTCTAGAGCACAATCTGCATTAGAGTATGCTTTAAAGCCTAAGATCTGCATGTTTTTCACTGCGCAGGGCTAGCTCAGGGGTTACTTCTATACGTTTCAGAAAACTATACGTCTACTCCGAAAGGGGTATCGAACCTCGGGCGCTGTCCCAGTGTTTTATCTCTCAGTAGGCTACCTTTGAAGAAACTGAAAGGTTTAGCCCTAGGTTACTATTGAGATATTATAGTCTATACAACAATTTGAATGACAAATCCCTAGAAAAATAAAATTCCTTCCACGCGGAAGCTGGCCTTTGTACAGTTTCAGTTACAACAGCAACCTCCAGGGGGCATCATTGCATTTTTGTGAAAATATAACCATCAATCTTCTGCTGTAGCCTTACAGTAAATATGCTGGTGAAAGAGTCACTGTAGAATGACAGTTAATATCTATTAAAACAAAGACATCATGTATTTTGTGTGCATAGACCTATTTAACTGCATAATATGAAAACGACGGGAATATATTTCAAAACAGGCATCAGTGGCATAAATATGTTATCTTTACAAAGGCATTTGACAAAGTGATGCCAAGCTAGTTCTATAGAATGCTATAGCATTTATAAAGAGTCAGAAAACAGACTAAAATAGAATCACACTTTAACTTATTATGAAATAAGAATATAAGTCAACAAGAGTACATAAACTATGCTAGGCCTACAGTACATGACAGCTTTGGACAAAACCGTACCATATCCCATAACCATAACACGATTAAATGATGAGATCAGATAACCCAAATAAACATCACTCAGGAAATGTAAAATATCTTTGGTTGTAGACCAGTGAGGCCTATATCCAAATATTAGGCCCGTCATAGGTTCTCAAAAATCAGGTTGCAATATTAGGCTACTGTTTGCATTGATTTTGCCCATGTATTGACAAAATATGGCTGTTGTAGGTTTTTTGACACAATTATATAATGTTTCATAGGCACATGAGTAGCCTAATATAACAGATAGATAGATAGATAGATAGATAGATAGATACGTTATTGATCCCCAAGGGGAAATTCAAGGTCCCAGTAGCTTAAGACATATAACAGATACTGTTCCAAGATAGTCCATAACATACACACACACATTCACTAACAGCAGAAAAAAGTAATTAAAAGTATATAATATAAAAAACACAACTAAGCAATAAGGACAGTAGAAGATAAAGAATATACTAAATATACTAAAATACAAATTATACTAAATAACACTTAATCTAAATTAATTCTAAAAACAGTATCCACATAGTGGGTGATTCAAGATGCGCTTGCAATGACTGAGGCAGGGACTGAGCCTGTGATTCTCTGTGCATAGTAACTCTGTTTTTGTCGGGGTTACGTAGGGGTTACTCAGTAAGAATAGGGAGGGTGCCTGGAGATATCCCTTGGGCAATTCCCTATATTCAGCTGTAAAGTTAACCTAAAAATGCAAATGTTATACCCTTTTGAAAGAAAAGCTTGAAATGTTTACCCATTTTTCATTTTTTCTGCAGTAGTATGTATGCCACATTGTGAGCAACTTAAAAGTGTTAGATCCAACATTTTTCTTTTACGATCCCCTCTGAACATGTCTGAAGTTGGAAAAAAATGAAAAGAAAAGTCAATTGAGGGAGCCAAAGTGATCAACTTTAGTTTTTTGGAGTTTTCTCCACCAGGTTAATTCATTCTGTATATACCTTATAGGATGTTATTCTATCCCCCATGTTGCCAGTCATGTATGAAGGCAATAGGCATGCATTTATAGCAGAAGGGAAATGCAGTTCAGTTTAAAAAGAGGCAGACCTGTTCAATTAGTTGTATTAGTAGTATTTCATTGGTTACGGAAACGTATGGGTAGTTTGCTTTGTTACAGTTGCTTCCACTGTTGCGAAGCCTGCTTGTTGTCAGTTCAATCATCATTTACATTGATATGGGATGGTGACTAAATTTTTTTAACCAGATCTACTTCATAGGTGCCCTAACGTACAGAATTAATATCCCCCTGCCAGCCAATCAAAGAATGGTATTTCTTGTCTCTTGGGGATACGTTTTCAATAATAGGCCTAGTCTATGCCTTGTTAGGATACCATGATTAGGCTATTGTGTGGGTAGCCTATTTTTGTATTTTCAAATGACTAATTATTTGTATTTTTCATTTTCATTTCATTTTTCATTTTCATGAGCCAGTATTTGTAATTTGTAACAAAATAGTTTTTGATGTATTTGTGCCCACCTCTGCCCAAATCCATGCTACTCATCGGCGCCCCACCCTGGTGGATTTACACTTGAATTATATACGCAGAAAACAAGCTTTTTCTTCGCGCCGGCATAGCACAGGGGTTACTTCTGTCTACAATTCTCTTTCCAAGAGATCCGTACTCCACCTCTCCCGTAAAGGGGATCGAACCCCGTGCGCTGTCCGGCGTTTTACTGGTCAGTAACATGAAGAAATGTTATATTGTACTACTAATCAGATGTAATGAAAAAGAGAAAATATAAGATAGTTCGTAGGGGAATAAATGCTGAAATGCTGAGGTCGACGTGAGTGTGGATAACCTCTTGCATCTGCGTGATGTATTGTAGTCTGCGGAGGACGAACGAGAAACCACTCGTTTGATAAATCAGCCAGTATGGCCTAGTGGACAAATAACTTTCAGGAATAATCTGTACTGCAAAAACGAATGTTGGTAGCGGGTGTTTTAACAGCTGCAACAAATAGAGGCTTCATAGTCATGGTTCGTAAATTATTTTCATAAAACTCCAAGTTACCCTATCATAACTTCACTCTTCAAATTCTTCACTGCACTGTAGCCAAGCCAATTAACTGACAGTATGATAGTACGCTATTTATTTTCTGTACAATAAACACATTTATTTGTTCAACTTTTGCAATATTATGCACTTGGCTAAGGAACGCAAAGCTGCAGGAGAGAGAATGCACGTAGGCCTACGCAGCGATTACAAAATGTGTAGGCTATTTGGTTACCAACAAAGAATGTTTGCCATGTCAATACCTCAAGACTTCAATGCCATCATATGGACCCTTTCAAGAGAGTTCCATTATCAGCATCATAGTTGGCCCCACAAGACTTCATTTTTAACATTCCATATGTTATCTTAATGCAGAGGAAGTAGATTGGGGCCCAAATAGAACGTTCAAGCATTGTTTTTGTTTTTATTGATGAAAGGGTCTATAGTCTACAACGTTTTTTTTACAGAACAAAAACAGAAAGGATGGAGGCAGCAAAGGTAAGACGAGTAATTTCAGATGGGACAAGAACAAGGTAAATTTATATGGTTGTCAAAACGTACCCTAAGCTTTAGAGGAGCTGATTATCATACAAAAAGAGCACACTCGCTTTTTAAAGTCATACACAACGGTAGCCTAAAACTAAACTAAAGGTAAATGTTACAAAGGTGGCAAAATTAATATAGGCTATTGTTAGCCATGAAATTAGTACTAACGCTCGTTCATATTTTACATTATTCCCCCCCCCCCTCGCTAGACTATTTCAATTTTCTGAACAAGTTAATGGTAGTTTCCGCTTCAAGTGTTTAAATTACAAAATAGTATTTTGTATTAGAAATACTGCCCATCCCTGGCAACGTGGTAAAAAGATGAAAATGTCTTGATTTTACTTCCAATTCATTTTACATTCGCCAAGGTAACATTAACATTTTTCATAACTCCATGTAGGACGTTTCTGTACATAAATGTAAGCACTGTGGCAGTAGTAATGCAATATTTAGAAAATGTAGGCTACTCTTGTACTCTTGATACTCAAGTACTTTTAAAAACAAGTACTTCAGTACTTTTACTTAAGTAGACATCTGACTGTTGTACTTTTACTTGTACTTGAGTAAAATTTAGCAAAGGGTATCTGTACTTTTACTCAAGTAGCCTAATGAAGCTGTGTACTCTGTCCGCCTCTGCAATGGGTTAGCCTACAATCGAAAACGTAGCCCGAAAAAAGCAACACTTACCCCAATAATGTTCGATTGACTGAATGAAAATCTTAGGGATATTTATCCTGCAGAGGAGTTGTTTGGGACTGGTTGCTAAGGGCTGCTTACATCTAGTAACAGTGCGTCTTCAGATGTGCTTTATATTCGCCTTTCACTATAGACAAGGTTTTTCTTGGTGGCATAATAATTTTTAGAGGGTGTAAGATAGCGATTTTTGGATCATGCGCCAGACCACACCTTATGCCATTACTGTAATTGCCACATCCCTGGGCGCAATAATTTGATAAAATAAAAGTGGAGCGCGTGGCGAAAAATTCATCACTGACTGGGTGTACGATATCAATAAGACTTGAGCTTTTATTGCATGTATTACTATAACTGTTTTGTCACTGTTTCAGCCATTTTGACACTTCTGTTAGGGAAACTAAGCAAAGGCCTGTGTGTTAATTGTGTCGATGTGATATCAGAGTTGACGGAAGCATCCAAGCAATTAAAAGAAACTGTAAATGTTTTGGAAAGGTGAAGTGTGAAACCAATGAACAGGTACCAACACATTGGTAAGACATGATTTCTGCTGTGCTAAGACGGTAAAGATGAAGATCAAGTGGATACCAGTTGCATTAAGCGTAGGCCTATTGCAGTCATGAAAAAATTATAAATACCTATTTTTGTCATATTAAATCATGCAGCCTTACCAGAAAAGCCTAATTGAAAACACAACAAAAAAAACTCATTCAAATGTATAGCATATCATTATTTTGAGTAACCTAGGCCTAAAGAGAAACTATTTAGGGTAAAGAAAAAGCCCAAAGGCACCCAAACCTATCCCCTACAAAATTATCTAACATTAGACTACATTCAAAACCCACATTATATTTAAAACCCAGACAAGACTTCTCTAGACTAGCCTACACTCTAACGCCCTCTAGAGCACAATCTGCATTAGAGTATGCTTTAAAGCCTAAGATCTGCATGTTTTTCACTGCGCAGGGCTAGCTCAGGGGTTACTTCTATATGTTTGAGAAAACTATACGTCTTCTCCGAAAGGGGTATCGAACCTCGGGCGCTGTCCCAGTGTTTTATCTCTCAGTAGGCTACCTTTGAAGAAACTGAAAGGTTTAGCCCTAGGTTACTATTGAGATATTATAGTCTATACAACAATTTGAATGACAAATCCCTAGAAAAATAAAATTCCTTCCACACGGAAGCTGGCCTTTGTACAGTTTCAGTTACAACAGCAACCTCCAGGGGGCATCATTGCATTTTTGTGAAAATATAACCATCAATCTTCTGCTGTAGCCTTACAGTAAATATGCTGGTGAAAGAGTCACTGTAGAATGACAGTTAATATCTATTAAAACAAAGACATCATGTATTTTGTGTGCATAGACCTATTTAACTGCATAATATGAAAACGACGGGAATATATTTCAAAACAGGCGTCAGTGGCATAAATATGTTATCTTTACAAAGGCATTTGACAGAGTGATGCCAAGCTAGTTCTATAGAATGCTATAGCATTTATAAAGAGTCAGAAAACAGACTAAAATAGAATCACACTTTAACTTATTATGAAATAAGCATATAAGTCAACAAGAGTACATAAACTATGATAGGCCTACAGTACATGACAGCTTTGGACAAAACCGTACCATATCCCATAACCATAACACGATTAAATGATGAGATCAGATAACCCAAATAAACATCACTCAGGAAATGTAAAATATCTTTGGTTGTAGACCAGTGAGGCCTATATCCAAATATTAGGCCCGTCATAGGTTCTCAAAAATCAGGTTGCAATATTAGGCTACTGTTTGCATTGATTTTGCCCATGTATTGACAAAATATGGCTGTTGTAGGTTTTTTGACACAATTATATAATGTTTCATAGGCACATGAGTAGCCTAATATAACAGATAGATAGATAGATAGATAGATAGATAGATAGATAGATACGTTATTGATCCCCAAGGGGAAATTCAAGGTCCCAGTAGCTTAAGACATATAACAGATACTGTTCCAAGATAGTCCATAACATACACACACACATTCACTAACAGCAGAAAAAAGTAATTAAAAGTATATAATATAAAAAACACAACTAAGCAATAAGGACAGTAGAAGATAAAGAATATACTAAATATACTAAAATACAAATTATACTAAATAACACTTCATCTAAATCAATTCTAAAAACAGTATCCACATAGTGGGTGATTCAAGATGCGCTTGCAATGACTGAGGCAGGGACTGAGCCTGTGATTCTCTGTGCATAGTAACTCTGTTTTTGTCGGGGTTACGTAGGGGTTACTCAGGAAGACATATAACAGATACTGTTCCAAGATAGTCCATAACATACACACACACATTCACTAACAGCAGAAAAAAGTAATTAAAAGTATATAATATAAAAAACACAACTAAGCAATAAGGACAGTAGAAGATAAAGAATATACTAAATATACTAAAATACAAATTATACTAAATAACACTTCATCTAAATCAATTCTAAAAACAGTATCCACATAGTGGGTGATTCAAGATGCGCTTGCAATGACTGAGGCAGGGACTGAGCCTGTGATTCTCTGTGCATAGTAACTCTGTTTTTGTCGGGGTTACGTAGGGGTTACTCAGTAAGAATAGGGAGGGTGCCTGGAGACATCCCTTGGGCAATTCCCTATATTCAGCTGTAAAGTTAACCTAAAAATGCAAATGTTATACCCTTTTGAAAGAAAAGCTTGAAATGTTTACCCATTTTTCATTTTTTCTGCAGTAGTATGTATGCCACATTGTGAGCAACTTAAAAGTGTTAGATCCAACATTTTTCTTTTACGATCCCCTCTGAACATGTCTGAAGTTGGAAAAAAATGAAAAGAAAAGTCAATTGAGGGAGCCAAAGTGATCAACTTTAGTTTTTTGGAGTTTTCTCAACAGGTTAATTCATTCTATATACCTTATAGGATGTTATTCTATTTATCCCCCATGTTGCCAGTCATGTATGAAGGCAATAGGCATGCATTTATAGCAGAAGGGAAATGCAGTTCAGTTTAAAAAGAGGCAGACCTGTTCAATTAGTTGTATTAGTAGTATTTCATTGGTTACGGAAACGTATGGGTAGTTTGCTTTGTTACAGTTGATTCCACTGTTGCGAAGCCTGCTTGTTGTCAGTTCAATCATCATTTACATTGATATGGGATGGTGACTACATTTTTTTAACCAGATCTACTTCATAGGTGCCCTAATTTACAGAATTAATATCCCCCTGCCAGCAAATCAAAAAATGGTACGTTTTCAATAATAGGCCTAGTATTCCTTGTTAGGATATGATTAGGCTATTGTGTGGGTAGCCTATTTTTGTATTTTCAAATGACTAATTATTTGTATTTTTCATTTTCATTTCATTTTTCATTTTCATGAGCCAGTATTTGTAATTTGTAACAAAATAGTTTTTGATGTATTTGTGCCCACCTCTGCCCAAATCCATGCTACTCATCGGCGCCCCACCCTGGTGAATTTACACTTTAATTATATACGCAGAAAACAAGCTTCGCCTTCGCGCCGGCATAGCACAGGGGTTACTTCTGTCTACAATTCTCTTTCCAAGAGATCCATACTCCACCTCTCCCGTAAAGGGGATCGAACCCCGTGCGCTGTCCGGCGTTTTACTGGTCAGTAACATGAAGAAATGCTATATTGTACTACTAATCAGATGTAATGAAAAAGAGAAAATATAAGATAGTTCGTAGGGGAATAAATGCTGAAATGCTGAGGTCGACGTGAGTGTGGATAACCTCTTGCATCTGCGTGATGTAGTCTGCGGAGGACGAACGAGAAACCACTCGTTTGATAAATCAGCCAGTATGGCCTAGTGGACAAATAACTTTCAGGAATAATCTGTAGGCCTACTGCAAAAACGAATGTTGGTAGCGGGTGTTTTAACAGCTGCAACAAATAGAGGATTCATAGTCATGGTTCGTAAATTATTTTCATAAAAGTTGCCCTATCATAACTTCACTCTTCAAATTCTTCACTAGACAGTAGGCTATTTATTTTCTGTACAATAAACACATTTATTTGTTCAACTTTTGCAATATTAACCCCCCCCTGTGTTTTCCCCACCTCTGCCTAGGCCTATTAGCCTATTAGATATCCCAAATATAGTACAGGCTACTCACCAGCGCCCCCCTGGTAAATTTACACTTGAATTATATACGCAGCAAACAAGTTTTGCTTTCGCGCCGGCATAGCACAGGGGTTACTTCTGTCTACATTCTCTTTCAGAGATCCGTACTCCACCTCTCCCGTAAAGGGAGATCGAACCCCGTGCGCTGTCCGGCGTTTTGCTGGTCATTAACATAAAGAAACTCTATATTGTAGTAGCCAACTATTCCGATGTTATGAAAAAGAGAAAATATAAGATACCAAGCGAACTAAGGGGAATAAATGCTGAAGTCGACGTGAGCATAACCTCCAGGGGGCATCTGCGTGATACTTTTCCCTTTCAGATAAATATGTAAAGCACGTTCTTTTTCTAGTTCTCCCGAAAGGTATCGAACCTCGGGCACTATTTCAGTGTTTTATCGCTCAGTAGGGTAAGTTACCTTGAAGAAACTCAAAAGTTTAGGCCTAGGTTACTATTACTGTAAGAGATAGCATGGTCTTTATAAGAATGTGAACCCTATATCAGAACCTCAATGGGACATCTGCGTGATACATTTCTCTTTTAGAAAAAAGATGGCAAGGGGAATAACAGTAGGCCTAAATATTCTTTGAACTATTCAAACATTCATGAGCATGTCCTATTGTACTGGCAGAAATGGAGTGTGTGCACTGATGAAAAAGCATACAGAAACGTGTAGGGCCTACTGTTTAATATTTGGTTGGCAATCAGTTTGTGATGCTAGGACTAGTTGATCCTGCCTTTCTCTGTCTCTGTCTGGCATTTACAGTGCATTTAGAGTAGTAACAATAATACGCTTTATTTGTATAGGCTAGCACCTTTCATACACAGAATGCAGCTCGAAGTTCTTTACATTTGGAGCATGTAACACAATATTAGAGTCAGTCAGTCATTATCAATCACTTTCACTTTTCTTCATTGCTGTGGCCGTTAATGATCCGATCAGCAACATATCAGAAATAAAGAAAATAACATGCAACACAATTATAGAGAAGTCAGTCATTCCCCTTTGTTGCTGTGGCCGTTTATGATCCAATCAGCAACATATCAGAAATACTATATATAAAGGCTTTGCTAACAAATGCTTAGGCTAACAAATGCTTAGGCCCCGTTGATGCAGACTCCAAGCAGCCAGCTTTAGCATGTTCTTAGCATATGTCGTAATTATTTGACTTTATACACAGACATTTAAGACTGGCAGCCTTAAAAACTCAGAGATGGAGGTGCTCTGCCATTCAGAGCTTTGTAAGTAATTAACATAACCTTAAAATAAATTCTACAGGGAGCCAGTGCAGTTCAGCCAACACAGGGATGATGTGTTCTCTCTTCTTGGTCTTAGTTAAAAGAGTGGCCTTTTTATCACAGAACTGTGGGACTGCTGCAGATTTGTACATTGAAGGGCGATTTCTTTCAAGCCAAAAAAAATAAAACCGTTTTGAGAGGCAAGTTGCCAAAGGATCATTTATGGTCATATATTATTTCCACTGAAAGATCTTTAGCTTATTTTTGTGTTCTGCTGCATGGCAAAGGATAGCCTGTGAGTCACCAGGTTACTCATACTCTCTGAGAAGAGTGACTCAAATTGGGCCAAGAAATAGGAAGAACTTTTGTAGATAGCTCACTTCTGTTTTTCTCTCTTTGACAGTGCCGGTAAAGCCACGTTCACGTCAGAAACTCGAGACACATACGCAGCGGAGGTATACTGTAGAATCTTTCATGGCACACGAGGCGTACATCTATCACCGAGTTGCACTCACTCTCATCTTTACAGGTAAGGATCACAGGCCATCTTCCCCTTGCTCTAGCAAACAGGAGGGTTTTCATAAGTCTTCATATCTGTCATAGTTTTTCTGTTCAACCTCATTCGTTGTTAAGTTCTAGCTGTAACGAATATTCTACAAATATATACCATCCAGTGTGAATTATTTCAGCAGAGCTTAATAACACTAATAATTGGAAGTCAGATGCATACCCATTTTGTGACACTTACCACAGCAACATGTTATTCTGCCAAGTTTTCCGTGTAGACTCCTGCAAGATGGAGGTCAAAGAGAAGTCAATTACAGAAATATGGCTGATGGAGGAAGAGTCCCATAGTATTCCCTGTGATGTCAGTGTAACTCAGTGTCCTGGCGGGGTGGATTTTTCCTGGCATGTCTTCAGGAAGTCCTCATATGAATGGCTAAACCTGGACGCTGGCTCATCTAAGTTTTCAGTTCTGAATGAGGGGGCACTGGAGGTGAAGTCCTTTCACGTGGTTGACAGTGGGATTTACCATTGTGGTGTGGAGTATCACAGAACAGGGAAACAAATCATTGGAAATGGCACGGTTGTGACAGTCACAGGTAAGAGGAGATTTGCAATAAAGGTGAAATGGGATTGTCTTTAGAGAAGATAAAGGAAACTGACTTCTTGTTATGATGTATTGTTGTTAACATGTTTACATCTGTGATAATGGTGAATAATAACTGTATGAGTTAAGAGAGAGACGTTGGATTTGGTCATTTGTCTTGTTGTAGTGTGATTGTTAACATGTTTACCTGTGCCCTGTGTTTACAGCGTTAAGTCATCAGATCAGACAGGCTTTGCTCTGGTTTCTGTTTGCAGTGTTGGCCCTCTACAGTCTAATAGTCCTTACTCTCCTCATTTTGAAGATGGTAAACACATTTGTGTCACACAATTATTTGAACTAACTAAGTGTTGAAAACTTGTTTTTGAAATAATTTTTGATTTTCTCCAGACTGGACGAGACATACCAATCCTCAGGGGGAAATGTGGAAACATTAATGGCTCAAAGGTATAAACACAACTATCTGCTGTATTGCGAAATGCATGCTTTGTATGCCTTATGATGATCTGCAGCTTCTCCTTTTCATGCATGTGTGATATAATGTATTAAATATATGTTTCGGTAAATTGGCAATGTTGACTCAATTACTTAACCGTGTATTATAAATGTATATATTTGTATGTCTGCCTCTTTACACCATCCTGTCTTGCAGAACAACTCAACCAGAAGAAGACACTTCCGGGCTGTGGTGCAAGAGCTATATAGCAAGAGGAACTTACACAGCTCTCCAAAACCCCCAGGCCTTCCACAGTCAGCAGACAGCCAGGTTCAAAACTATATCATATTATGGCTCATTCTGTGCCCCATAGGTTGTTGACCTTGCACCGTCTCAGATTTTGTTCAAACCTCGTCTATAATACCATGAATGGTCCAAAAACCAAGGCCAGTCAAATATTTATTTTATAAAAATATTCATATTTTTCAGCACTTGATATTTGTTTCAGTTGTTGTACATCCTAAAAACACATATCTGGGAAGCAGTGTTTGGGCATATATATAAAAAATATATATTTTTTAAAGTATTATTCATACCCAGCCCAAACTGTGTAAAGCAGATGAACAGGTTCTCAGTATGACTGAACAATTAAAAGTTTGTATGGCATGCTCAATGATTTTCTCTAAAGGCCCTAGATTTGAAAAAGTGCAAAACGAGTGACATTGAGAGTATAAACTTGAACACATTTCATATCAAACACTATTTCATCAATGTTGTTCCAATATTTGAGCTGTCCACATAAAACAAACATGACAACAAAACAAGAGAAGGTTATGATTTACTAGAATGGTAGTGGGGTAGCTAGTACATGAAAATCTATGTGGTAGTAGCTCAATGTATGGGTATTTAGTGTGCAAATGCCAATACTGTAGATAGATATACCGGTAGTTCAAATATTTGTTTTACCCCAGGGACAAGAATGAGAAGGCAGATCAATGCAAGTGTACTAGGAATAAAACACAGTGAAACACTGACACTTTGTATACTGAGCTATTCCCCCATAGATTTGTTGTGCTCCTAATGGCTACCCCACATGGCATTTTTAGTCCTATGAAAATGACCAAAACATGCAATTATAATTATACTTAATATCTTCATGTGTTTTTTTGTAGAGACTTCAAATATTGGCACATTCATAAAGTATTGAATTTGCAGACAAAATACTGATTGATCCCATGTGGGTACAAAAAAGTTTACAAGACCCTCAAAATCACTCATTTGGCCCTTTGTTCAAAATCTAGGGTCTTGTGTAAAATCAATGGGCATACAGAACAAATATTTAATGGTCCACTCATACTAAGAAGTTTGTTTGTCCTCCATCTTACACAGTTTGGGCAGACTAGGATAATAGTTTTTTAGATATTATTGTCCAAATATATCTCCAAGATAATCTCCAGGGTAAGGCATTTTTGAGTGTACAAATGTTTTTTTAAGGATGAAAAATCTGAGACAGTGTGGAGACCATTTTCCTGGATTCTGTCTGATTTTACACAGAATAACCCGCAAGATAACTGCCCAATTATAGAAGTTCTGATAAGAATTAGACAATTTCACCATGTGTCTTCATTGTTCTTGCCTAAACAAGAGCCTAAAATTGGTTTGAGCATTATTGCTATGTTAAGGGTTTTTGGATGGTGTGTGAAATTGGCCTTCTTCTGTTTCAGTTTGAGAACCCACATACCCCAACACAAGATGATGACATCTATCAAAACATGTGACTTAAACCACCGGAAGGAGTAGTGGGAGGTCAAAATGTTCACAGTTGTCACCTGACTAACCCAGAATGTTTACAAGTACAATGGCTGGTCCTGCAGCAATAGGATTTGATGTCCTGTTTAAAATCTTTTAAAATGTAAAATCAAATGATGAAGCAAGAATTCATTCAGTATACATGTGAACTCCAACTGCCCTTTTTGTGTTTGGGTACTCACACAATGACAACATTTGTAACCTGATAATTTACTGTATTTTTTAAATAAAGATAGACCCTCTGAATGTCAGGAAAGAGTTTAAGAATGACAAAATACAAAGTCAAGAAAATGAGTCATTCAAGTAAGCATTGGCCTCTGTACCAACAATTCGACTGAAAGTCTCATACAATAGCTTTACTGTTAATAGTCCTTCCAAACGCAAACCTTTTATCTAAAGTCAGTTTTGTAGTCTGGTGACAAAACAGTCTTACACAACTGATAAAAAGGAAAAGAAAATTCTCAAAAAAATATAAGCATACAAACCAGTTCAAATTGTTTGATATCAAATATAGGTTACAACTTAACTCTTCTCTTTTATCAGAACAGTGGTTGTTTTTCAGCTGTAGTTATTTCATGAATTCTGCACAGCTGGCAGTAACTTTAGTAGCAATCTTCATTTAAGATGTCTCGTATAAATCATTAAGACACGTGTGTGTGAAATGTCTGTAGTCAATGGGTTAAAACCCCATTCTACTGTCAAGGCAAGGCCACGTTATGAATGAAATTGATAGTCACTGAGTTAAAACAAATATACCAAATTTAGTGAACACTGGCATGTTTCAAACCTTGGCCCAAGTCTGGAAATGTCATTCTACATTCTATACTAAATGTTTCAGCAGCCCTTAACTCCATTGTGTGATTTTAGCATTTTCATTTATGGCTAATTTGCTACTAGGGTAGCTAATCTCACTTCTTAGCTCTTTCATGTGGCTGACTTCCAATAGGTAAAGATGAAACCTGTCCCTTTGAAACAGTTATTGTCAAACACTGAAAATCCCAGTGGTGGAGGGCCAATGCACTATTTAAGGCACTCACTCACTGAACCATTTTAAGGCTCACCCTATTAAAGAAAAGACAGAGTAAACAAAACAGCAACTGCCATCATAAAGAAGATATAAAAAAAACCATCACATTTCAACAGAGTTTAAAGCACATCATAGTCCTCTGTTCTTCTACATTCATCCAGTGAACATTTTCACTGTATAGCTTCCAGTGCATATTCTGCCCATAGGTCAAACACAACCAATGGAACGGAGATCTACAGTATGAGTATATCAGCCATCGATGTACTTGGAGTCAACAGTGTGACTGTTTCTGATGGAGAACGGCCGCCATGCCAGCACTTGTAGTGCAGAGACACAGAGGGGCACCAAACACACCAGGTAGAACATGGCTCCATATAAGGGCTGTAGTACACTGCAAAGTTAATAGAAGTGTTATCATTACAGAATGCATCAGTACAGAGTACATAATTATTACCACCACATTGTTCTTTTTTCCAACTCAAGTAACTTCTAAATGTAAATGACCATGACATTTTAACATTACCCGTACATGTAAAACAGTTTGATTAAAAAACAATTCAGTGATCAATTTGAACAAGACACATTTTAACCAAGCCAGATGATATCCCCAGTGACATATGTATGATGGGAAATAGAAATCTAACGAGAAATCAAAAGTGTACCTCGGGTCTGTGGCCTGTGAAGTGTCTTTTAGACTTTCGTAGCCATACTGGTTCAGAACAGAGACGACCAACATGGGGGCCAATGACTGCGCTGGTTTAGTGAACAAAGCGTTGGTCCCAAAGACCATGGAGGACAAAGGGGTGCTGGAGAGTCAATAGAAGGTTTTTGCATTAAAACCGTAACATGCAGGTTCCACAGAATCAATCGTTAACTTGTGTAGAAATCATTTGTTATGGTTATGTTATGCAACTTTTCAGTCTAAAGCATTGCTAGTTCCTTTCTATTATACAGCCTTGTGCACTCTTAAAACAAATGTGTTGAAAACAACACAACTTGTGTTGTTTTTAACACATCTCTGTGTCCAGATAGGGACAACACAATTTGTGTTGTTTCCTTTTTTTATTTGTTACCCAATATGGGTTGAAAATAACACAACTTGCATTGAAAACAACACATTTTTAACACATTTCTGTGTCCAGATAGGGACAACACATTTGTTTTAAGAGTGTGTCATTTCGCACATACAACACATCCAAAGTCCACCAATAAAATGGTGTTGTGTCAATCGGAAGATAAAAATGCACAAATGGGATGGACACAATTCACCTGCGTTTGTATCTCTGGAGATCAGAGTCGATGATGTCTGCCAGGGGTAAATTAAAGAGACTGAAGGCAGCCTGAACCAAAACCCTGAGAGAGTGAAAATAAGATCATATAATATGATTAGATTATTAGATCATGTCAACTTATTCATTACTAGCTACAATGTTCACACAAGTTACAAGGCAAAGCTTTTCCCTCTGTGTATGCTAATGACATGGTAAGGTTCACCACTAAGCATACAAAACCGATTTACATGTATAACTGTCTGAAGATAATTTTCTTAACTGGCTGTACAAGTACAGTGAACAAGTTTATTGGCAACTTACTACCAACTTTGCATTTAATCATATTACTACATCTGGATAGTAGATTTTCACAAATATTGCTTTAGAGAAAAAGAAAATACAACAGAATCAAAAAAGCTTCAGTATAGTAAATACGAAGCACTAAATCTGTTTAATAAGACACATTGCAAAGAGAACAGGTGAAGAGTTACACAGCAGGTAAGAGATAGATAGGCATACACAATAGAAATAACCACAACCATGCATGACCTCATGCACCTTCTAGCACAGCATAGGTTAAAATGCACTGCTAAAGGCTCACATGTTGGCGGTGAGGAAGATGGCCAGCAGATAATAGTGGTGTCGGCCCAGCAGCAGCATGATAGCGGCGCCCACTGCCTCCACGTGAAAGGCGAGCAGGATCAGCCGGTAGTAGCCAACGCGCTGCAGCAGCCTCTGGCTGCTCAGGACCAGGATCTGTGGAGAGCAACAGCCAACAGCCTCATTTCTCATGCAAGAGAAGAAGATGTGTGTGATGAACAGGTGCATCACGGAGAGTCACAGAGACTCTGTCTGTCTCTCTCTCTCATAAAGTCAAACACCCAGATAATTTCTGATCCAGCAACACCAGTTACCAGTCAGGGTAGACCTTGTTAGATTACCATGAACAGTATAAACCCTGGTAGCCTGTTCCAATGAGGCTTTGTTTTTGTTTTTTTAATCACACTGTTACACAGACATATTAACCTTTATCCTTGAATACAGATGAACAACATGCTAAATTATGATGTTAATGATAATTTGTCCCTCTTGAAAAGTAGAGGAATAGTCCAGTCAATGGAGACTTTTGATACAAAGTCCAGTCTATGGAGACTTCTTATAGCAATTTGTTAAACACTCAGACAAGTGTTTTCACTTGTAATTCACTTTTCACTGGTAATGGAATGGACCCTCTAATCCTTAAGAGCTATAACACCTCAGATACCAACTCGGCTTGGGTGCTGCTTGAACACTGCCCAGCCTGTTGAACTGCAGGAACACACACTACCTGTGGGCAGATGAAGCCGGCGCCATACATGAGGCTCTTGGCCAACGAGGGCAGCACATCGGGCGGGATGAGGTACTCAGCAAAGATCATGGTGAAGTTGTTGCAGAAGGCCACCATGAAGACCTGGAAGAAGTTCATGAGCACGAAGAGCTGGAAGTCCCGGTTGGCGAGGATCTGCCACGTCATGGAGAGCACTGAGGCCAGAGAGAGCTGAGGCTCGGAGGAGGATGGGGAGCCGTCCGACTGGGTCTTGCTGTCGAAGCGGGTCTCGCTGTTCAGGCCCGTGTAGAGCATGCAGCCGGCGCCCAGCACGGCTACAATCATGCAGAAGGTCTGGAAAGCGCCAAAGTCCTCCATGTTGCTCGATACAAGGCCGCAGAAGAGCACGCTGGACGAGCCCACCAGCGACGCCACCTGGCTGTACTGGATGAGGCGGAGCCGGCTCTGGTGGTGGGCCGAGATCTCGGCGAACAGGGCACACTGGGCCAGCAGGACGAAGGTCAGCATGCCGTCGAAGGCACACAGGGTCACCATCAGGTGCAAGCCGCTGAGCCAGTCGCCGGACTGGTAGGCCCGCCACGGGAACCAAGCGAGCAGGAAAGCCAGAGCGTAGAAGGGAGCACCATAAAGGATGGAGAGGCGTCTGTGGGAGCAGCATGGTATGCGAGAGTTATCCTGCAGGTACCCAAACAAGGGGTCGTTCACCGCATTCCAGATCATGTAAACTACCTGGAGAGGGAGTAGAGTTACACAGTTGTTTATTCAGCCCACATATGAATTCCTAACCCCTTTATGTGGCGGCACCTTTTTGGCTGTTTTGAACTTTTACGTTGACTGTGTCGCACCAGAAGAAGAACCTGGACTAAAAACAAGGCCCCGCCTAGGTAAACTATAGCCTAGGTGTGTGTTTAATAATAACGTAAGATTTCATTCTGCGACTCCATTCATGAGACCAGTACTCACTTGAGATTGGTGGAAGGCTCCCTCTGAGATCTTGTACTTGTTTAGAAAGAGCTTGACATAATAGAAGCTGAATATGCTGTTCATCATGCTCGCCCCAACAGTTGTCATCGCGTAAGCCACCGCGGCTGGGTGTGCACCTATACTTGCTGTCAGGTGTCTCACCACGGCAAAGGGGCCCTGACCCCTGACTTTCTCCGAATTCATAGCTGCAAAACTTTTGGCGCGATTGTTTGTTCAATAACTTACACCCACCGCAACCAAAAAATCACAAGTTAGAGACGTTTACTATATTTTTGATGCATAATCAGGAACCGCTGTTTCCCACAATTTGTTTTCAGCAACTGATGTGTTTGTCAGGATGCATGAACACGGAAGAAGGCGTGACAATAACTACCATGTGACTACGTCAACAGTAGAAAGGATTGGCCCTTGCGATATGCCCTACCCCTTGGACGAATCATTGGCTGACTGTCTAGTCAGTAAATTCCAAACTCTTGGTCCTCCTGGGCGATTTACTTCGGGGAGTTTCAGGGCTTGGACTTTGCCACGTTGCTGTGGACGCCGGGCTTCGCTGCTGCAGGATGTTGTGACTGAGGCAATACGGTGCAACCCTGTGGGATGAACGAAAAAGTTAAAGCACACGAAACAGCTGGTGGAGATAGTAGTGCGTTTGTTTGAGTGGAGCGCTTTTAAAAATGCTTACTGACGTGGTTATCGAGGAGGATTTCGAGCTGAGAGGCGAAGACCTTTGGTACAGCAAACAGGACCTTGAGAATGGTAAGTTTATCTTTTTTCAATTTTAGGATGATGTTGATGATGATGTAGCCTAGAAACGGTCGCACCCATCAGCAAAACTAAACGATAGCCTTCAGCAATTAGGCAGGATGGTTTGTTTCGTAGAACTAAACTGATGTTCATTCAAGCGAAGCGTCATCTTCTCTGATCCTATTGCACATTTTAATCCAGTGTATCCCAGTCAGGAGCAATGTTTTTTAGAAAACATATTTTTTTATTAGTTACATTTATAAAAGTGTTGTTCATGTAGGCCTTTGCATGCATAGTGTTGTACAACAGTAGGACTTCTACAAATGTAGATCTGTAGTCTGTCTAGTAAAATAAAATTTGGTTGGCTACATACAGAAGCCTACATCCCCAGGGGATGAGGTTTGTAAATATGAGGTTGCAGCCAAACTGCATATTTCACTGAATAAGTGCACAGTCTAGCCTTCTTCTTTCTTTGACTGGTATAAAATTCCTCCAAACTACAGAAGAGGTTCTGTACACATTCGTGTCTGTTGATCGACACTGCTGCCTTTGATTCAGGTTTGAGCTGAGCTGATTTTTTTTTGTTATTCTTTCTCTGACACTGTAGTTTTTTTTTTTTGCATGAATGCTCTCTTATTTAAAAGAGTGAAGTGATGATTGCCTGTGGGTTTTGTCTCGTGCTTTAAATTCTTGTGACACTCACACTAGCTATACTACCAGTGACCTTCCCTGATATTGTCAGACAGTCGTGTGTGTGTGTGTGTGTGTGTGTGTGTGTGTGTGTTCGGTTGCTGGTTTCTCACTGTGCTTTTCGGATTGCTAAGATGTATACATTTCATAAATCTCTCTTTGTGTATGTGTGTGTCTGTTCTTATGTGTGGATGTCTTAGATTTACATTTGGCCGCTGAGCTTGGCAAAACTCTGCTGGACAGGAACCATGAGCTGGAGCAGAGCCTTCAGCAGATGTACACAAACAACCAGGAACAGCTGCAGGAAATCGAGGTGACTGGCCACTTCTTGTAGGCCTACTAAAAAACAGGATTAAGCAAAAGCAAACCTCCAGACATCCAAAAAACCAAAGTCGACTTCCAACAGCATTTTTACAGATTTTCTGTACTGTCTGTACCTTCCTAATTACTACCTAACAACTTTTATATTATACAACAAGCTTAAGTCTTATTGTGTTGCTTGACCTCTTTATGAGATGAAGAGTAAAAACCGGACTTGATCTGTGTCTTTCCATGACAGTTTTGGCACAGTGCAGACTGAAGGCATAATTGGCCACCTATCTGTCTATATATAGCTGGTGCGTACGTGTGCGTGTGTGTGTGTGTGTGTGTGAGTGTGAGTGTGAGCCGCAGCCGCCTCTCACCTATGGGTGTGTTCTCCAGTGATAGATTTAGCCTGTCTGCTCTGTGGTGGAACAAACAGCTAAGGATTTCCTGCCCCTGCTCCTTCTTCTGCCAGGCAGTTGATGGGGTTGCTCAAGGGCCCTTCCTGTTTGAGTTTCCTCCCTCACCTTTCTCCCTACAAGTCTCTGTCACCACACCAGAGCCAAGATAAGGCTGCTAAAGCGTGACGCTCTTGGCCTGTGACGACTGACGAGCTGAAACTAATCTCATTATTCTGACCTGAGTAGGTTTGTGCTGTCCCTGTCCACTGCCACATTGTTTGTTGATTGAGAGAGATTGCTGAAATTGTGTCATTACAGTTGCTGACATTAATAGGTGCAGATGCCATATTGTGATTGGATTATAGCATATAGATGCTGTATAGAAATTGCAGCTGTATTTGTGGGTTTTGATGGTGTCCACCACAACTGTGGCTCACTGACTCCCTGAATGTAGAGCCACAAGCTTGCTCATTATGTTTTATGGCTTATGGTCTTACAGACTCAATGCAAATGCATTCCCTAGTTGGCTTAGCATAGCTCACTGGGAAGGACATGACGCCTTTCACGCTTTTCATGATGCGGTGGGGAATGGACTTTACCTCTTGGCCATACCTTTTCTACTTGTTTGCATGTCATTCTTGTAGCACCGACTAATTTTACTACCACAATAAAATCACAATAAAGCGTAATAATGTCTGGCATTAGGGCTTGTCACACTGTAGCACTAAAGCATGAGAAGTTTCATCGAAGAAAAAAAACCTAGTGTGAGTAAGCATTGAGTAATTTAGACAAGAACTTCGACTCATCAGATATAATAGACATAATACAGATAAATGACAGTGCAAGAGATAGGCAGAGGAAGTTGCATGCAACACAAATATCCGGCTACTGCTGCATTTGGCAGTACCAAAAACAAAGCACCAGTAATTTGGTTGAATATAATACAACCATATTGCACATATAGTACACATCGCATATAAGGCACCCCAATTTCTGCTAACTCACACTGCCTTCCTCCCTCTCCCAGTACCTGACCAAGCAGATGGACGTGCTGCGTCAGATGAACGAGCAGCACGCCAAGGTGTACGAGCAGCTGGACGGGGTGGCCAGAGAGCTGGAGCAGGGCAACTGCAAGCTGATGCAGGACAACCGGGCCGCTCAGCAGAGGATCCAGAGGTGAGAAAACAAGGTGGATGGAGTCCGAGGTGAATGGGGTCATTTGGCCCGCTTGCTCTCCTGTAAGGCTTTTGGCCAAAGCTTCTCCACGAGTCACTATTGGCATCGTTGATGATGATGATAAATGAGGCTTTTAGCCATACTGGTTGCTTGTTTGTGCTGATATTATCCAATCTTGCCACTGATGTGACATGTTATGGTGTGAGGTAATACCTCATGAAAATGTATGTCATGTACAAATGTATGTGCATTACAGAGCATCTCAGTACATGAAAGTTTGCACTTTTCAATATGCAGCATGCCCGTAGAATGTGCAGGTGCGTTTAATGTACAATGTGCCTATGTGTTCGTCATGCCAAACTCTTGTCCCCTCTCCTGGCAGCCTGACTGAGACGGTGGACACTCTTCAGGCGCACATGGACGAGCTGCAGGAGCAGGTGGAGCAGCTAAGTGCAGCCCAGTCGGAGCGCAGCCGCAGGGAGAAGGCCCAGCTGCAGCAGCGGCGCACCAGTCTGAGTGCCCAGAGTGTCCCCTGTCTGAAGGAGCTCTACGACCTGCACCAGGACAAGTAAACCGACACTCTTAAGCTTAATACACAACACGATAAAATACATCACAACACATACTGTATGACCTGAAATACACATTACATATATAGCATATAAGATGGCATCCCACACAACACAGTACTACATGGTATTGCATGTGGCTGAATCCCTTTATCCTGAACTTTGCTGTGTTGCACATAATGGATTTAATACTGATTTAATGCCTAAGCCTAAAGGCAGGTTTGTATAGCTCATAAGGACACAGCAATAGGCTAAGTGACTTACCTACAGGCCTAATCATAACTCTCATGACTCTCCTTGTGTCACAAGGCCCTATTGTCCCTTTGTTTTGCTTACAAACAAATAATTATGAAATGAGCTTTCGGTACACTGCTCCAAAGGTTCAAGTCCATGCATGCCCTAATTAGCACAACCGGATTGCAGTCATGTCATCTGATTGGGAAAGGATATTAGATATTGCCTTTTCTTGAGGCCTGAGTCTATCTTAGAGTCAGGTAAGCATCAGTCCCATGCAGCGCAGTAGGGCTGGTTTAGGCCAGTCAGATGCTGACGCCTCACGTGTTGCCCAGTCCAGTGGGTGACCTCTGGGATCTGCTCATGGTGACCCGCATGCTTATTAGCACATCAGCGCTCGCTCGCATGCTGACTGGACAGGTGCGGGGCTTGCAGACCTAGACACCACAATCTGGCCCGGGCCTTTCTGACTATAATCCAGTAATCCATAATCCACGCCTTCCATGTCAAGGAGGGCTGAGAATTCAGGGGCATGTTCAGCAAGCTTCTCTATTAATTAGGTACTGTATACTGCCTACTGTATAAGCTTGCTTATAGAGTTACCTTATTGATGTGAATTACCATATTACTGCTTTATTAGTGCATACAGATGAAAATCATCTTGACAATGAAACTCAACCATTTGAAAATCAGAGATAATTTTCAAGCCTTCATAAACATATGGTTGAAAAAAACTAAATGTAAATTCCATAAACGCACAGACTAGTCCATTGCTTTATTTATATATTTATTTACCCTCTGGATCACCCTCCCCGACCACATCAAATAGTCAAGCACCTTACCATCCTTCAAACAGGCCCTCAAAACTCACCTCTTTGAACTTGCTTTTTCCTGTTAACAGACTTTCTCAGTTTCCCCCTCCTTTTCATTGCCCACCTCTCTAGCTTTGCCTCTGATTGTCCATGCACCTATGTGTTTTCTTTTCTTTTGTCTGTTATGTAACCTTGTGTGTTTGTTGTATCTATGTATTTAAAGCTGTAAAGCTTCTTTGAATGCCTCGAAAAGTGCTATAAAAATAAATGTATTTATTATTATTATTTATTGTGTTTTTGTTAAGCCTGTATCTACTTCTCTGGCTCTTCAGGTGCCTGATGTCCACTGACGTCCTAGCATGTGAGCGTCCTTGGGTGCTTCAGCCGGAGGAGCAGACGGCCGCAGCGGAGGCGGAGGAGGAGGAGCGGGCAGCCCTGTGTGGGCTGGTCCAGACCCTGGAGGCCCAGCTGGAGGTGGAGCGCTCGCGCCGGCACGAGGCCGAGCAGGAAGCAGAGGCGACGGCAGAGGAGAACAGCATGCTGGGACAGCGTCTGGCGGCATTGGATGGCTGCCGCATCCGTCAGGCGGAGCTGGAGGCTGAGGTAGAGGAGCTCCGTCAGCTGTGGCGCTCTGAGATGGCTAGTGCCAGGAGGGCACAGCAGCGGGCACTGCACGATGACGTGTCCCTTAGCGCAGATGGGCAGCCCGGAGGGGAGCATGAGAGGGGAGAAGAACTGGAAGAGGAGGAGGAAGAGCAGGAGGAGGAAGAGCAGGATGAGGGAGAGGAGGTGGTGGAGGAGGAAGAGAGAGGGGAGGGGAAGCCGCGGGCGCGATGCCAGAGCGAGGGGGCCATCCAGGGCGCCAGCGGTGAGGAGCTGCGGCGACGCCACAGGCCCACCTGTGCCCGCCGGCCCCGGGCGCTCTTGACACGCCGCGGGGTGTCGCTGCTCAGCGAGGTGGACGCTCAGTACAGCGCCCTCCAGAGGCAGTACGACGAGCTTCTCCGCCGCTCCCAGCACAGCGCCGCGGCCGGCGGCCCGCTCAGCCACAAGGCTGTCCAGACGCCCGCGGGTGGCGGCAGCTGTCCCATCTACGCGCACGCCGCTGCCCACGCCGCCGCCCACGCTCCTCGCCGCCGCCTCTCCAGCTCGGCGTCCGGCGAGCCGCCCGAGTACAAGGCCCTCTTCATGGAGATCTTCAACTGCATCCAGAAGACCAAAGGGGACCTGAGCGACACCAGCGTCCAGGCCCTCCACAGAATGCAGACGAGACGTCTGAGCCAGTCCATCCAGACGGATGAGACACCGTGACTCACTCCCACAGAGAGGGTTGGCTACCACAGTTACTGCCTCTTTCCCCTGTCCTGGGGTTGGGGCTGCAGCTTCCTCTAGGCTTGGGCATCAGTAAGAGCAGAGTGTGCAGGATTGGCTTTGGGTTTCTCCACAGATGCTTCTTTTTGTTTAACCTCCTGCCATATCGGAGCTCAGTTCTGTTAAAGAGTTGTGTCTTTACTTTACATGGCTGGGTGCTGGACAAGCTTTGGTGTGGCGTTGAAGCTGTTTAGTTTTGTAGGCCTATGTCAGGGGTCAGCTGAGACTTGCTGTGTTTCTTCCAAAACAATTGCAAGTGAAAAGTTAGATGCAAGATGTATTAAATTACCGTTGACTTGACATTTTGAACCACAAAGTAGACCCGATTCAACGAAAACATATACATGCTGAATTTAGAAGCCAATGAATGTAATGACTTCAGTTCTTATATATTTGCACTTGATTTGATATCAATACAATGATGTGTGGTGCTTTGGGATTGAAGAACATTGCAGCTATTTTGAGATAGAGTTGCATAGCTGGCTTGCATGTGAGTGCCATATATTCTTATAGTAACGTTAAATGTGAATGATTACGTCCAGAATGATGAAGAAAATCTCATGGACTGTCCAGAAGCTACAAAGCCTGGGCAAGAAATGTGTTCAGGGAGTCCATACTGTTTAGGCAGTGGATAAAGTGTTTGTACTTGTTGTTGGAACACAGAGCAGATAGACCTACCATGGAGACGCTAAACTGCTTTGCACACGACCGTATTAACATTTTCCTCTTATTTATTATTTATTATAAATTATAAATATTTAGAAATGAGAGTTTATTTATTTTGTACCTTCTCGTGTGTTTACAGTTATGCATCTCAAATGGATGAAATTATTGTTCATGTAACTAAGTCAGAGGTCAGTTTTGTAAGTTACTTAGTGGAGGCAGAGATTGGATTTGACACGCATTCCTGCAGTCAGAATTACACAACAAGCATAATCTTGTAGTCTCTGTTACAGTAGCTAGCAGTTGTCTACTTGAATCAAAGACACAAGGTGATTTTGTGTTTTTTTTTTTTTTTTTGTTTTTTTTTGCAGAAGAACAGATCACATTTTCAGTGTTATTGCTCTAATGCAATGTTCTAAATGTGTAATGTATTTTGTATGTGAGAACCCAGAGCTGAGATGGAGGAGATTAAGTCAGTATGTGATCGAAGGACAAAGGAATGTTGATCGTTGATGGAGAAAAAAAAGATTGGGAAAGGATTCCACTGTTAATTGGTGTGTGGTACAAGAGCGTTGATTAGGGGCTCGGCGAGGTGTGAGGCTTGCATTCTTGGGTCCTCTCCATCCTTGCAATCTACAGTAATGCTAGCAAAGATTCGGTGCAAATTCTGTTCTCTGTTTGTGGCCCTGTGTAATTGGATTACCTACTTAATGTAAGCACAAGTCACAAACAGTGGAAGAAAGTCAGTAATGTTGCTTTTGACATTTAAACTAGATAAATATTCCTTAGTTGGAACTCCTCTACTATTTTGTTGTCATCAAGCTTTCTGATGGATTTGTGCTCTGAAATGGCTGTAGATTAAATAATGTAGCTTTCATATTGTTACAGACACTTTTTGAATCCAAATGTATTAATTCATGTCTATCAGTGGAAAAAAACATGTGTTGTTTGTATATCAATCATAATGTCACTCAACAGCATTTCTATCTTTTGTTTGACCTTTTTCAGAGACCATGGTATATATATTTTTATGATGCACCTTTTCTAAGTGTTGAAATCCTTAAACTGTAATCATAAGGCTACTTACTAACACGTGACTTGCAAAACAATAAAATATATTTATAAACAAGCAAGCGGTTTCCTTGTACTGATGTGTTTCAATTTAGAGATCATGAATGAGGTTATTAAATTTGATAACGGAAATGCTCGGTCAAAGTGCCCTCTAGTGGATTTCTGGTAGAGGTAAATATTCACACAATCCATACACACTTAAATGAATCCAATGGCCTCAGTCTCATGCAGGCAGTTAGCCTGGTGAGGTAAAGGTTTGGGCCGTCTTCCAGGCTAGCAAGCAGTGCTCCTTAATAAGACATAGTTATATCAAAAAGAAAGAGATTAAATCCATGCCTTCTAATATTGGAGTGAGAGTGAAGTACATCAAACCCCACTTAAACTGATACATGTGATGATAAACTGGTCATATTTCATGGTTTAATGTTGGGAAGCAAAAACATCCTTCTGTATAATTACTATTTATGGTATTTTTTTATATTAATTCACAACAAGAATCATGGACACTTGAGCATAACACAGTGATCATCTCCATGAAGAATCCAGAACACATAGTGTAACACATTAATCCCACTACCTGACAACCAGGCACAACACATGCCCTTTTAACACACAAACTATTACTCTAAAAACAAGGCAAATTTTAGATTTGGGTGTATGTTGCCTTGTGTACATTAGTGTATTGTTTAATTATATGTGTTCAAAAATAAATATAACATACAGTATACAACAAAATTGCATATGAACAGTATGCGATATCAATTAAAAGTCAAAAGATTCAAAATTATATCACCTTACAGTAATTGCATTACTTCAATTTTGAACAGTAGTATTACTATTGTGTAAAACAAAAACAAAAAATAAATGTTTTCTATATTTACTATATTAAAAATATAGTCCTATACAATTATAAATCATTTAACATGTAAGTGATATTGCACAGTGGTGTTCTCATTTCTGTTATATATTATATATATTCCATTATTAAAATAATAAATACAATATATATGCATTTATCATGTTAAAAATTATACATGTTATGTATGTTAATACTTTTTAGAAGCATGTCACCAGCACCCACATTCATGAACCACACAAACACATACTAAAAGCTTAAATTAATGAAAGATATTGCTATTATTCTAAGACTTGTTAATATTGTTAACATAGTTAATATGGTATTGTGTACTAGTCAATACTCTGGTTCATTACCTGCCAATGACACAAAAGTCTCTGTGCCGATTTACACCCCATTTACTTCTACATCCACTTCTACGTATAGAGTTTAGATTAGTGGACAATCATTTAGGTCCATTGCTAGGAAGACTAAAATAATGTCTACATTCACAGCAGTCATTTATGTATGTCTCTGGGGATAATATGCAGTATGTACTTGTTTGTCTCTGACCACCGAAGGTCTGGTCCAACTAACTATTCAAACTTATCTAGGTGTTTCAGTCCTATACAGCAAAATATCCATTAGAGTTCTCTCTCTCTCTCTCTCTTTCTCTCTCTCTTTGGAAGACTAAAATGTACCAAGGGATGTGGGCTTATCTCCAGACTTAATGAGGCAGACATGGAGGCCTAGAGGCCTCTTTGTTACTGCTTTACTATGTCTGGGGCCACATAACTATAAGGACATCAATATCAATGCCAATCGGGGAGAGTAACAACCTCCCCGAAAAGGGATTCTTCAGTTTTCTAAATATGGCACTGTGGGTATTCCTCAGGAAGCAATGGATATTTTGGAGGAAGTGACCAACAGCCACTGTATGAAGAAATTTGTGTAAAACCAGTTTGAGATGATGCGAATGCCAATTCTCAGACCACAGTAGTAATGGTGCCACATTTTGCCATCTGACACCAACTGCAAACATGCCTATACTGTAGAATTAGAAACCTGGAATTGGGTTACAATGGCTTCAGATACTATTTGGAATCATATCAAAAACAAAACTGCTTACATGAAATAATTCAACTAGCAATCTATTATTGCAATACTGATATTAAATGAGTCTTTCCTGAAGAGAACTGTTAAATAATGAGTATCTCACTTACATCTCCAGAATAAATATGTCAACACAAATTATTATGTTATCCCTGCAGCACACAAACACCCTCTGTCCCACAAACCCTCTTCTGTGTGTGTGTGTGCTGCTGTTTTTATAATAATAGATGATGTGCTTCAAGGTGTACCAGGCAGCCTGTGGTCAGGTACAGTGTGTTTCTTACGAGTCTCTGGGGTGAATCAGTGCTTTTCGGGGTCAGTGCTAGAGCGGTTCAGTGCTTCTGGTCCCATCCCCCTGAGCAGAGCAGCAGGGTGAAGAGGCCCATGAAGAGCAGCACCAGCAGGAAGAAGAGCTGGGAGGACAGGGGCCCGCTCTGGCCAGACTGCAGCTGCCGGTTCTTCAGGTAGTGGTCCACCGCATCGGCCAGGCTGTACTTGTTGGGAGAGTAGCCCAGCTCACGTCGCGCCTTGTCGATCTTGAAGGTATGACTGATAGCGATGTTTCTCACCTACAAGAAAGTTAATCACACCATTTGACACATTTATTGATTGTACTCAATATTGTCCTCATTTATTTTTTCAGCATTGTGTATTTCCTAGCATGTCAGCTCCATGTATGAGAGACAAGTTTGGGAAAAATAGGTCTGGTGACATTTTAGTGAATAATCTTAGACTTACATTTGAATTTCAACAGGGACTAATAACATCCCAACTCAAATGTTATGTGGCCATTTTTACCATGATATGCTCTCCTATATGTCTATGGAGATAACAATGTCAACAGCCTCTGACACTGATATTCACACAGAGCACATATGGAGAATGTAAACATACGTCCAAGAACTGGCCTCAGCTGTGGTATCATCAGCTCTCATGTTCGGGGAGTGCAAGTGATCGATCCTGCAGAAATCAACAGCACCTCCTACTGGCCAAGAGGGAATAAAACTGTCACCATGGAAACTGAGAGGACATCAGAGCTCGGAAACGAATCTGGTGTCCACTCGTGACACACGACTCACGAGGATCGTGTAACCAGAGATGCTGAATATGTTTAAAAACCAAAGACCAAGCGAAAGTGTAAGAGCAGGGGCTCTTACCATCACACAACACTGACCTCTACAGAGAAAGACCGGACAGGTCCAATGTGGTCAAGTGACAGTAGGGAGAGATGGACCCTTTAAAACTGCTCTTCCTGTATCGCTCACCTACTTCTGTCCCCCCGGGACGCAGCCTGGCACCACAACGCCAAGCCAAGCCCTCATCTTTAATTCACACACAGCCACCAATCATCAATCTTCTGGGCCATCTGATGAGGAGAATTACCCCTACAGGCCCAAGGCTTCTGTTTCCCATCAAACATGCATGACGGGGTACCTGGCTCTTAAACCAGCTCTAAATGCCTTAACAAAAGGGTCCTCATGTGGAGTCCGGGGAGAGGCCTCCGGAAGCCATTATTACCATGTCTGACAAAGCAAGCTGGGTAACATTCTCTAGTGTCTACTGTGACATTGTTGGGGACTGACTATCATGGGTACTCTAATTGATGATCAGCCAGTTTACCGTTCATGACCCCAGATTGACACATTTTAATTGAAGTTCTAGAACAAGGATTAAACCATGTATGGGGTAGTGCCTCAATATGTCTATGATAGTATTGTATTCATAATTGTGAAACACCCTAGCCTGGGTTTCCCCATGCTGCCATACACGCGCAATTTTATTTACGCTGCTAGGCAGCCTGGATTCCATGGACCAAATTTTCACCTCAACGAAAGAACCAATCACAGAACGGAGGAGGGACAGCAAGACGATGACAACACACCGAAGCGGTTATGAGCTACGTACAGACGCATTTCATAGACATTCGTAGCCTCAATAAACGGCTCTGGGCATTCGTAAATCACGTCTCGAATACGAGAAAATGAATGTGTACTGTAGTTCCAAGACCCCATCTCAATGAGATGAGGTCTGGCGTTAGCCAGGCTAGAGACACCCAATGACATATCATGTCAGGCTCAAGGCATGAAAATCACCCCTTCATCCTCTACGAGATGGGATTCACTTGAGCTGTGCTGGGAATTTCCTTCACTTCAGTGCTGTGGCTTAGCCCAGTGGTAGTGATAAAATTATGTTGGATATAGTGAATGTCATCAGAGAGCTTCCCTGACATCTTCACATTATCCTGTGCACTGTCTCAGCCTGTAGCAGTCTGATTAAAAAGACAGAAACCTGGTAAATAATACATATGCCATCGAAAGAGGTATAAGGGAGCGATGTGAAGGGAGGGGAGGAGAGGAGATCAGACTGGTTGATTGCGATGGCCTGTCCACTGTCTGCCCAGAATGGCCCAGTGAGACTTAAACAAGGATCTCATCAGGCACTGTAACCAGACCACCAGCGCCACCGCTGTCTGTCGCCTCAACACCTCCCCCACAGCGAGTGCTCCCCCACACAGCGCAGCATCTGACCGACTGGAGTGTGACCGCGACAACCTCTGGGGTTCTAGGGCCACCGAGACACAGGTCATGCACCGCGGCGTCTCGTAGGCAGTATGCCCTTCATTCCAGCACAGAGAGACTCCTGTGTCCCTCCTCAAAGAGTCCTTCAAGGACACAGATGAACGGATTCATCCTCTTTTTTTCTCTGTTCCACACAGAGGCTCCCCATGGACACATCCACTTTAGATAGACACCCTCGGGACATCAGCGTCAGAGGGACTCTAGGGACTGTTGAAAACCGTGAATAAGAAACTTGATGCACCTATCGATGTGTGTGCAATCTAATGCAACCAACTGACTCTGAGAACCAAAAATCTACAATCGCATGCACACATGAGTGAGTACATGAGTGAGTACATCCTCACTAAAATTGTGCTTTCCCCTCCCATGTTTTTTATTTTCTCACGGCCCGAAAGACAACACAACACAGGTTACACAAGCAGGGATATACCCATAAAAGAGATAGTTCCTCATGCCAAAGAAATCAAGGAAAGAGTGAGAGAGAGAGAGAGAGAGAGAGAGAGAAAACGAAAGAAAAAGAGAGAGAAGAGCAGAGGATTGTGAGGGGTGTAAGCGTGATGAGGGTAAAATTGCATGAGCCGAGGAGTTACCTCATTTCTGGTGAAGAGCACTGGGATTTCCACAAAGGGTCTCAGCAGCAGATGCACACGTTCCATCAGTACAGCTAGAAAATGGAGGAAATGGAAGCCATTTCAGAGAGAGCTTACATAAATGCACTGTAATGGCTATCAGTGAATCTCTGGCAGCGCTGGAATGTTTATTATCATGCGAGAGAAGACTATGATCTTATGTTGAGGCTCAATATGAAATGAAATGCAAGCTTTAAAAAGAGTCTGGAAGAGGGCTGTGCCAAAAAATATTTTAGGAGGCAAAGGCTCAAGCACATGAAAGAGAACTCTTTCTCTTGAACTCTTTCTCTTTCTTGATAGTGGGGAAGGCTTATAAAATGCCAAGGGTTTCTCTAAAGGAAGAAAGGGCAGGGGTTCAAATATTGCCTCAGGGCCTCTCTAAGCACATGCCTGGTGACGTGAACACTGACTGTGGACTCTACTGTGGTCTGTGTGACATCTACTTAAAACAGTGACCCATTTCAGGAAGCAGTATGCCCCTGTTGCTTCAACAGTTTATTCCTTCTCAAAAAGTTTCTGTTTTTATCTTATAGTTATAGCTTGAATCTCATAGTTCTAGAAACGCAGTCAAATAATCCCTCAGCATGGATAGCATAGAAATGAAGTGTGGAGTATCGTCTCTCTAAAACTTTTTTGGATGAAACTTTCTCTGACTGACAAGGGATTGCAGTTAGGACAGCTACACATGACACACACAGAGAAGCTGTCATCACATTGCTTATGTGTAGGCTTGTTTTCTGCTTTCCTACCTGCTGCGTAGACCAGACAGACGGGGAGGTGGATCAAAGGCCGGCTGTGTCCCAGCTTCTCAAACTAATGAGGGGAAATGTTACAAGAAGTGTCATAACAAGCAAGACAACTGGTGAATAGTTGCACACGTTAATATGGTAAGCCTACGTTGTTTCGTTTTAATCGTATCACATATGATACTCAGTAAATCTATCTTGTGGTCATTACACATTTGAATCTGGAGAATTCATCTTTAAGTGAACACCATTTTACAAATTCACATGCAGGCTTAACCATATCTTCATCCATAGCCAATGCCTCTAGTCTCCATACACAGCAGCATTACCTACCAAAGGTGTGAACCATTCAAAAATGTTCACGGACACCCCGTCATTAATGAAGTAGGCCTGTCCACTCTGGAAGAGAGACAGGAGATAGAGCACATGAGCCTCTGGACTACAGTAACACCAGCATAGGGACTACCTACTGTTTCACTGCTTGTCTGGGCAGCCATGAGAAGCTAATGCTCACCGCTATGCAGCTTTTCTCTGGGGTCAGTGACTCTGCAGCGAGCAGGTGGGCCGTGACCAGGTTGTCCACATGCACCCAGTTCATCTGGGCCCGGGGGTTCCCGAAGCTGAAGCTGAAGAAACGCCTCTCCACGTTGACCTGTAGGAAAACAGCCGTTGATGAACAATGAACAAATGAATGGTAATACGCTAGACTTCTCTTCTAAAGGGACTTCTCTGAGGTATCCTACTTTTGTTGTAAAATCTGTGTTGTATGAAATGTGTTTTAAGGGAGTGCTGAGAGTAATTTTGTTTCCAGCATGAAACCTGGTTAACACTGGCACACCACTTGAGGAAGCAAAAATTGCCTGAAAGCAGCAGAATTGTGCACATGTGGTGCCGTACTGCTGCTCGGTGACTTCCTGTGCACCGCTGGTTTAAAGAGGCTTCCAATTTAACACGGGAGTGTTCCTCGAGTGGTGCAGGAGGAGGCGTGGGGTGAAGGGCAAATGAGAGTAAAATGTAACTGAAAGAACTGAAAAGATGTGACTAATTCAGTATTTTCTAGTGTTTCACAATACTAATTTCATAACACCCATCACCCCCCCCATCCCCGCAAAAAATGAATTCACTCGTGAACAATATTTGTCCGTTTTAGGTCCGTGCATTGGTCAGTCAGCAAAAAAAAATAGCCTACATAGCATAACAACATCCACATGCAATAATACAACGACAACGTCTACAATGACCTATTCATTTGGACAACTTGATACAGCCCTATACAGGCTAAAGTTACCTTTAGTTTTGTTCTAGCGTAACGTGACGTCTGGCTTTAGTGCAGTCTAACGTTCTGACAAGCACAATTGCCTACCTTGTTCTTGTCCATCTGGAATAACTCCTAGCTTTGCTGCCTCCATCCTTTCTGTTTTCGTTGTTTAAAACTTGTGATATCCATGATGAGTATTGAGTTAGTGAATTAGCTCAACATTGTGTGCTGATAACCATATATAGATAGCCGAGTAAAAGAAAACAACAAGTAGCCTATTGTGTGCCTGCGTGCAGTATTCTCTCCTGCTCAAACAAAATGTGTGCACGTTAATTTTGATAACGTGTTCACTAACTTTACGTAATTGAAAAGTAAATAGCCTGATGGCATACAGCTAATGGGATACTGTGCATAGTTGGGAGGGTATGGTAGGCCAATTTGGTGTGAATACACACACACACACAAAGGACATTTTCTCTCGCTGTTGAGTAGCCTGATGGTACGCACAGTGCGTATGGACGTACACCTGCAGGCGCGCCTGGGCTATGGTGCAGAGGCCACTATTTACATGTACAGTTATATTAGATTTTCTGGAAACAACGAGAAAAAAAAACATTTAACCTCTCTTGCCATCTTTTACAGTAAAGGAAACTATTGATTCCATGTCCTGTGTGCATGCTGTCCATTAGACTGCATGCTGTGTATCATAGCATAAATAAATGGGTTATTACATTTGAATAAAACCTTTCACAATGCATAAGAATCTGTCAAGTAAGCAAGTAAGGTTTATCACGTCTATAAAGACAGTAAAGAGAGGACTCCCGTTAAGTTCAGTAAGTTAAGCTAAGCTCCATTAGGCTAAGCAAGTAACCCAGTGTGCATACGTGTGTATGTATGTGTGTGAGTGTGAATGCCGTGGTCTTGAGTCTCTCTGAGAGACTTTGAAGCAGGAGGCAGGAGGAGGGGGTGTAAAGTGATAGTCTCCAAACGTCCAAACGTTCATAAATATTGTACAGCCACCGCTAGGCTCACACAGGTGTCTTCAGGAGGACCACACAGCAAGCGCATTTGAGATCTCAGCAGAGACGGAGAGCTGCCCACGGAGGCTAAGGTTCCAGAGCAGGGAGAGCAGGGGAAAGAGACTCACCATCACCCGGTGGAGGTGGCGCCTCTCCTCTGGGCCATAGATCCCCGACGGACGCAGCACGCAGGTCTGCAGCACATCGCCCCCTGTTTGAGACACTCAGCTATTACACCTCTATGTAAGCCATCACCCAGGCATTTATAACCCAGGAGACCTTAAAGCCCAGCACAGAATTACAGTACATCTCACTCCACCAGGTGCCCTCCTGGGGCCACGAACCTCCTGGAACACTTCACCAGCACCATTAAAGTCTCTTTCCCCAGCCTCCAGAACACGGCTCCCTTAATGATTTTCCATAGCAGAGGAGGTCTCCCTCTCTCTCTCTCTCTCTGTGTAAAGCCTTTCAACGCGGGGCTGAGCCTCTGCAGACTTGGCTCCTCCGTCTGAATAAATGCATGAGGAAGTCTATGGGAGTATCATGACCCGGGACCATAGGCCAGAGCTTAATTGAATATGTTAATAAGATATAGAGTATCGCCTCTGGAGAGGGTGATCATACGAGCGAGCGAGTGGGCCTGCCTTGCACCTGTCAGTGGTGCAGCTGGGGACCAAAAAACTCCTGCAGACTTTTCCATTAAGGAGATTGGACCAAACCCACACGACTTGCATTGCACGCGCACAGACAAATGTATTAGTTTCAATGTTACGAGGTGTATCAATCTACTTTTCCATCAGGATTTTGTGACCTTCCTGGTTTGCGTTCAAATGGCGCACTGAATGTTTTGGTGTGTAAGGATATATATAGCTTTTTTTTCTATTCTTCTCTTTCTAGCAATATGGCTATTAATCTTCCTTTCATGGTCTCTTCTGTTCTTCCATTCAATTCCAGGAGTACTTGTGCCTGTAGTGAGTGTTAAAATGAATGAGGTGTGGCTAGTGCCTATCTATTTTCTACATGTGTTTCTGTAAATGAAGACTCTACTGCAAACCAAATTTACCTGTGGGTACAAATAAAGTTAGCTGAACCTGAAACCGAACCTGTCCATAATCAGAATTCCTGTCCAATTTACAGGAATTCTATCAATATACTTCCATACATGTATATGTGCATGTTTTTATGTATGTCTGTGCATGAGTGTCTGTGCATGTTTGTGTGTGTGCGTGTGTGTGTGTGCGCGCGTGCTACACAGCAGACACAGCAGTGTCAGGTTTAAGCTGGGCTCTGTTTGTCCGTATTGTCCTGTCCGACTCTATTTTTAACCTAGTGTCAGCAGGTCTGGCTGTATACCGTTGCAGACATAGGCTCGGGCTGCTGCATTGCCGTGGCACCACCTTAACTCACTCATGTCTCAGGACAAGAAGCACACGCTGGACTCTCATACAGGGAACTCAACGAATGGCTATATTGAGAGGGGGAGAATATGTTGTTCTTACCTTTCAGCGTCCTTCCATTGGCTGCCAGCACCATTCGGTCTGCTATGGCTTTGGTTCTGGAGTAGTGGTCTATGTGCTTTGAACAGACAGAGGGAGAGGAAAAGACAAAGTGAAACGGAAGGGAAAATGGAAGACTTTTCATCTCTAGCTCCTCATTGACCAAATACTTCAAATACCCCACTTCTCAATAGCAAGAAAGACTCTGAAGCTATATCTGTATGCATGTACTGTACGGTGTATACAATGTAAAGAAGCACAGTATAGAATAAGAGCAAATTTGATGAATGAATGATAAACTTGACTAAAGCTCATGAGCACCAGCTCCGACACGCTTCAAAGACTCTCGGCAGCCACAGCATGGAAGACAAAAGGCAGCCATTGTTGTTAACATTATGTTATACACAAGAGAGACACAGCAACAAAGGCTCTGGGTTAACCTACACGATCCCCACGGCTTATGAGCACTGCACCCACACCCACACCCACCCCAGCCCGCTTGGAGACCCAACTGAACAAAAGTCCCCTGCACCCTGACACTCTTCTGACAGGCACGTGTGTAATCCTCCTGAGAGTGAAATTACTTCTCTCTCTCTCTCTCTCTCGTACTCTCTCTTGTGCTCCCACAGAACATGAATAATCTGCCTTTTAAACCTCGATTGGACTCACCACAGGGGGATAATGTTTCACTTCAAACGTGGATGTAATGCTGCCACGGTCAATTTTTCGAACAGCATTGCTGAGCTACAAACACACTTCAAATCTCCTCTCTCGAGATCCAGCTCCATTCACTTTAATTCCATTTTATACAGTAACATTTTAAGAACTATCCCAGCATGCTTTAAAAAAAAAAAAACATGGCTAACCCATGCCACCACTACTGAGCGTGTGGGGGCCCCGAGGGAGAGTTTGTAGGAGAATGGTGGAGGAAGGGGAGAGGGAGGACAGGAATTTAGAGGAGTGGGTAACAGGCGGAGAGGGCAGAAAAGAAGCAAGTGGACGTACAACAGCTGGCGTGCATACAGCAGGTATTCTTCCATGGAGGTTGGGTTCTATGCTTCCATTAAAGGTTCTAAAGGTTCTATTTAGAAATCTCTGGAAAGGAATGTTTTGTAGAACACTTGTAGATTCCTCTGACAGATCGATGTAAACAGACACAGCCCTTGAAGAACCACTTTGGTGACATTTTTGCCAAGAAATATTCTATGGTGAGTTTAACCAAGCTGATAAAAACCTCTGAGGACCATTTTTGTGAAAGTGCAAGAGACCTGTGAGAAATGTTCATAATCCTAAGAGCTGACCACTCACCATGTCCAGGGGAAGGCAGGCCACAGTGTCCTCATCCCCATCCTCTATGGGTTTCCCAGCAAATGCCACATTTACGGTGCTGGTGTAGATCAGACGCGTTATTCCACGCTCAGAACACACTGCACAGACACGGACACGAGTCAGCCGGGACTATTGTCAGGATAAGTCATGATGGTACTTCATGTAGAATGTACATGTACTATACATGTGCTATATTATAGTGGTATCATACAGAAGGATGGCAATGATGAGGACACTTCAGCTGCAATATTTCCATAGGTTGGAGGAGGGAAAGTGGTTTTATTACATCATGGAGGTCTCACCATTAATAACGTTGTTGGTTCCTCCAACGTTGATAGATTCAACTAGATCTTTCTTTAGCTGTCAATGGAAAAAAACAACATTTACAAGCATTACCTACTATTCTATTAAGCATTTGACATCTCTTGACTGTGGCTACAGTAGTTCCATTTCCAGGACAATACTGGGTGGGAGCAAGTGTTTTTAAAAGAAAAGATACATTTTAATACATTTAATCAATTAATACAATTCTCAAATAAAGCCAATTAAAGTTATTTCAAGCATTAGTAACTTATTTAACCAGTAAGTACATAATATAAAATTCAAAGCAGCAACCATTTAAGAGTAACACATTTAAAAAAGAAAAAAAACAAATTAAGAGGCCATCTGCAGCTCTTAGACAAGAAAGCTGCCACTGTGTCCTCCTTGCATTTCCATAGCAGCATAACAGGGTTTTAAAGTGCCGATGTGGAGTAACATTAATAAACATAGAATGCCGCTGTTGCAGCTGATATGTACCTGTTCAGGACCAGACATTCCATAAGACGCCGTATGAAATATGCAGTCCACCCCATCACACACCTTGTACAGGGACTCATAATCTCGAATGTCACTCTGCAATGGAGAGATTTGAATCAGGCGATTAGTCATGGTGCAAACCAAGGTGGGTGACAGGTCACACCAGCTAACCTGTGAGGTGAGCAGTCCTGTCCGCGCTTGTGTCAGGAGAATCAAGCAATAAAAAGACTATTACACACTAGCATTGCAGATTTGGGGTTTCGGATACCTGTTCTTAACTGTTGCCCTTTGATATGGTTAGCTTTGTGTCTCAGGTGCCCTAGAGCAGACAGCATTAAAGTTATACATATTTGTCTTGACGTGGCCCACAGACAGGAAAGACAGGAAAGACTCTGGTGACAGCTGTGCGGCACAAGCGCCACACCTGTAACCTGAGGCTGAGAGCCCACCCTGCCCCCACGCCCATACACCCCTCTCCCCCAACCCCTTGGCCTGATCAGCACCTGGCCTTCTCAGTCACATAGATCTTCTCCTTGAGTTTCACCTGGCCAGCCAGCACCCACTCAAATGCCAGCACAGGACCAGGGGACGCAGCACCACTGAGAGGCAAAATCCGCCTCATGTGTTCCTGCTTAGCATCCTGACAGTGTGCTAACATGGCAAAGCTACGACTGCCAATGCACTGTTAGTTTAATCATTTACTACAGGTATATTTGTGCGGATTATGAATACCATATGATTCATAATCTGCCTCTATTTAACTGGTCCCAATTCAAAGTGCTATTGCTACTGCTGAGTAAGGCCAAGAATTTGTAATATTTTTTTTTACAGCATTTGCACCCTACAGCATTTGCTCCCAAGCCCCTGATAATCTCTGATCAGCCTGCCACAGGAACTATGATATGATATGATATGATATGATATGATATGATGATATATTCATTGTGAAATAATAAACTGCTTGGTCATTGCCTGCCTCCCCAACAAGAAATTTCCACACATCTTACCTGAAAGAAGACAACCCCATCCGGGACATCCCTCAGCGGCTTGTGCAGGTCAAGCAGAACCACCTTCACTCCCTGGTCGGCCAGAGTCCGCCCCAGCCTGAACCCAAAGTACCCGGCCCCACCGGTCACCAGGACCTTCCCCAGTGCTCCCCGGCCTTCCTTCTCCATGGTCTCCGCCCGCCTGGCCACACACTCCGGGCTGCTGCACCAGGAGCCAACTGCCCCATTGGATCTGTTTCGGGGACCGGCCGAAGCAGACGAACCCACGGCGGTGCTCTTTGATGCCCACGCTGAGTCGTGGGCACCGGCCTGGGCCCTGCTGCTGGTGCTCCTGCCGCAATCTAGCAGACAGGGGCATGGGGCAGGCTCCACCAACGCGCAGGAGGCACCGCTGTGTTTCATGATGCCCAGCTCTGCTTCAGTCCTGTGCTGCTCTCGACCTGCAGGGATGAAGTGGAACCCAGAAACGACCACAAGGTGATCAGAAGCAGGTCTGTCCAGGGCAATGTCCTCATATATCTCCCTATCAGACCCAAGCACTACACTACACAATCAACTGGAAAGTTAACCCTGTTCTAAGGAGCCTAAGATTACATTAGATCACTACTGTTGCTACTGCTGCCACTACCACACAGGGGATGATCTACACAAGCAATCACTCAGGTTATTTGGCTCTATTGCAGTGTGAGGCAAGACAGCATATTTCATTGAACAGGTCATGTTAGACACCGTGTAGTCTATGCGCTAATCTACACAAAATCCTGAATGCAGTAAAACAATACCAATGGACAGTTTCCAATACCAACTGTGTTTCTGAGCATTCTTCATTCACCACCAGCACACAGTGCAGAGAAAACAAAGGAATGAAGGAATGCTTACCAGCAAGATAATGGCTTCTGCCCAGTTGTCAAATGCCAGGATGCCAGGGACACCCTCCGAGTTTTGAACACCTACAGTTCATGATACAGCACCCACAAACACAAAACTATGGTCTTAGAACAATTTGTCAAGTTGAGAGTAAGTGTTGCCTGCCATGAAATAGTTTTAAGAAAAAGATGATTGACAATCACATCAAGGCACAGTGGTGCTTAACCAGTTCTGCAAGTCCATGTCATCCTATATGGAGAGGTACTGAATGCTGTGGCCTCTTGGTTGTACGTTATTATATAGAATGTAACTATTTATCCAGGTGGCATTAACATCTGTAGCCTAATGAGATAGATAGATAGATAGATAGATAGATAGATCGATACTTTATTGATCCCCATGGGGAAATTCAAGATTCAAGATGACATCAGAGGACTATTTTAAATAATGACCACGTTCTTTTGCCAAAAAAAATTCGCCATAGAGGTATTTTTGCAATGTGAAGCAGGCAAGTATTATGAATCAGAGCATGACAAACCTGTGACAGTATGTTGTTGTAAAAAACTGATTTTAATCGACTGCACGTGGCATTGATATAAAAACGAAAAGGGCAGGTAACGTTAACATTAAAAACATGTTCTCCGTCTTAAACAATCAAAGAAACAATTGGAACTGTTATCATATAAGCTTTAACAAAATAGGCCTACATGTGGTTATACCTCAGACAATTAAAATGCATGTAAATCGCATGTATATAGTTTTGGCAATGCTTCACGTGTTATTTGATTATTATTTTAAAGCATAAACCAACACTGATGGTTACAGATATCAGTAGGCTACCATAAATATGTTATGACGAATTAAAATAGTCCAATTGTTTCTTTGATATTGTGTTATTATAGGCTATAACAACATAATTATGCTTTTATATAGCCAACTAGCATGTTTTAAGGCATTAGGCCTACATTTAGGCTACTTTGACAAATAATGTTATTTGGAACCACTCAAAAAACTCCAACGAAACAGCACAACTGCCTAATGAATAAACCAAGAGATGCTCAGTGCATTGCAACTGTTTTCCAGCTCGACATTATATAAACAAACTAAGTAAAACTAAACTAACACTTTACCTTCTTATCGCGGGTCATGAATTACATAAAAAAATTCCATCCTCTGTCTCTATCCACGGACATTCCGCTTGTTCGTAGCCCCTTACTCAGGTTCCGATCTCATTTGATATCCTCAACCTGTCAATCACCTGTTGCTTCACCTGAGACTCTTACCGTAAGTAAACGAAAAGCTCCGCATATCGCATTCGCCTTGATCACATTCACACTTTTTTTTTTATTAAATACTATTAAAAAAAAACAGTGCCATAAATTAAAAAAAAAAACAGAGCCATAATATATGACTATATGCCTACTTCACATACAGTTGTCATTAAAGAACAATTTAAAAAGAACAATTAAGCCTAACATAGGCCTAATCATATACATTTTCAGAACATATTTTCTTTAATATTTTATGATTTTATGAATAAAAGTGAGGTCCCCCTACGTCATTGATTGCATTTCTTTAAAACATGGCATGAGTTTACCAGTTTCATTATTTCCAAACCATTGATACGTTTATGCCCTGGAATTCAAATACCACAGGTGCTGCTCTGTAGGCCTACACACAACACTGAGATCTAGGCTATTCACTTCAGTTTATAGGTCATCTACCAGAAAAAAATAGGGAAATCGTTAAACAAAATGCCCTTTGGATCCTGTCACACCTTTGCTAAAAAAGTACACTTTGTCCAACTGATGTGAAGAACTACAAACCTGTCTCCCTTCTTCCTGTCTTGGTGGTTTTGGAGAAAGTGGTCTTCAAGCAAGTCTGTGACTTCCTATATCAGAACAACCTGCTAGACATGCAGTCTGGTTTTAGGAGGTTTATGTCCTATATAGTCGAAAATTATACAGTGTTCCAAATTATTATACAAACATTTTTCTCAGATTTTCCTAAATAGTTGATGCAAATGACAGTCAGTAACATTTTCAAGTCATTCACCATTAGAGTATAATTTGAATTTTATTGAAAAAGCCTCCCAATGATAACAGTATTTTTTTTCAAGAATGCAAAACTCAAAATGCACTGTTTCAAATTATTATGCACGAGTTTCAAGACATTTTATTTTAAATCAAAAGTTAATTCAATCAAAAACATCTTAACAGGCCAAGTTACATGTCAATATAGGACCCCTTCATTGATATCACCTTCACATGACACTTAAATCCAATTTGCATAATAATTTGGAACACAGTGTCATTTTTACTCATTTAAAGTTGTTAATAAATAAGGGGACAGTTTCTTGCTAAAATGACACTGTTTTTAATGACAATGTCCCTATTAGAGGGAGAGCAGATAGCTAACAAACGTTCAGAAAAAGTCCTGTTGGCAAATTTTAGGAAAAGTCGGTAAAGGGGCTATTTCACACAATTTGAGGTTGCTGAATTCAAATATTTTGTTTAGCAAGTTCAATTTTGAGTTTTAAGCTTGCTAATTAGCATAATTAGCATAATTCACATACTTTTTGGTTTTGCCATCAGATATCATAGGAATTGCAAATAAAAAGGCATTAATATACTCTTTATGTATCAGATATGTTGTGGGACAGGACAGGAATTACCCCAATGACCCTCAAGTAGCAAATGAAAATAAGCTAAAATTAAAATATAAATTGAAATAATAGCTAAAATTCAGTATGACGTTTAGAAGCAAAATAGATTCCTTGATAATAAATTGATAGAATAGTAGATGACTGCTCATTTTTCTGTAGAAAGTACTTTGTCACTAACTATTATGAACAGTTGTCGGTCTTTACAGATAATTTACACTGTATTTTTTTTACTGTAAAGGCGACTGTGCTTGCATAGTTAAAACATCTCACTGGTGCTCTTTCCTATCATTCAAATTCCAGCCATGCAAAAAAATGGAAGAGTGTGCATGTTTGAGGGTTGCTGAAGAGTGCTATGGAGATTGCCTTATTTGCAAAACATTTAGACAAGATATCCTTTATAGTGCAACAAAAAGAAACATTCTCCAGTACATCATTACTGTATATGATGCTGAAAGGGAAGTGGACCTATCCTCAGCTATGAACTGATTAATGTCCCTGTACTGTAGCTATTGCAGATAGCGATGGTTATTTGTGAAGTGGAAATAAGTCTTATTCTCACTCAAGTGCTGTGTAGCAATGTGGAATGTCCAGTAGTGATCACTGCAAAAACTGCTCATTCAACACTGGTAATAGATGCTCAAGATTTAGTTATGTCTTTAGGACACCCATCTGACTGCAGCACATTTAAGAAGTATGCAGGAAAGTAGACCTAATGTAGGAATGCACACAGATATTGCAACAGATACGCTCAGGCCAATCCAAACTTTTCTCATCTGTTGTTCCTCGTTGGTGGAACACACTGCCAGTTCCTACAAGGGCAGGGTCATCCCTCTCCATTTTCAAAAAACTCCTCAAGACCCAGCTCTTTAGAGAACATATCCTCTCATAGCACCACTTACAACAAGTCTTGCTGATCCTAGCACTTACCACCCGTCTTGAACTGACACTCAACTGTTTAAAAACAGCACTTACTGATGCACTTATTCTTACTGTAGTCTACTGTTTTTAAATTGTCCTAAAATTGTTGAGAGAATTGCTTTAAAACTTAACTGTTACCATGTTGTTAGTCGCTTTGGTTAAAAATGTGTCAGCCAAATGTAATGTAATGTAATAATGGTGTAGGCCTATCTGATTAAGACCCAAAGAGTGGTTGAAACGTACTTATTAAATTACACTGGGAGCAAAGAAGACTATCTTCACTTTTTTCCCTTTGCAACTGTCAAAGAAATCCCATAAACACAGGAAGGCCTAGGGTAGCCTACATCAGATGGCCTAAAGATTAGGCTCTTCTGCATAGCATTAAGTGATTTGCATGCAGTAATTTGAACACTGACTTTGATCTAGCCTACTTTGGCTATTTAAAGGGACACCAGGCAACGTTTTTGTGTTAATTACTCATCTTCGTAAGTCGGTATATGGTTAAATGACTCATTACAGGGCGAATGAAGACTCTCTCGCCCGCCCCTACTGCCTGTAGGAAGAATATCCCGCTTGCAAGTTCAGTGTATTGTACCCGCCGACCGAAGCAGGATCAGTTTACAGCACAGAGGCAGGCTAACGAAACGCTAGCGTTTGTTGCAAACGTGTGTATAATGGCAGAGCCGGCGAAGAAGCAGCAAAAAACCCTTGACGGAAGATGCAAAGAAAAGGAAAAGAGCTTCAGACCGAGCGAGGGGGAGTTTCGTAGAGAAAAAGCATCAGGCTTGCCTGGTGTCCCTTTAAAGGTAATTTATTGCCAAAACATCACACAATATAAATGAGCTATAACAAACAATAAAGGACTTAATCACACACAAACTACTATTTTACTGACTACAAAAATAATAATTATGTAGGAAGTTTAGAATTTTGAAACCCAGAATTGACCAAACGTGCACCAAATTCAACACAAATGACTCAATACACTTGGAGGAGGCCTTCGTCCTTTCTTTTCCAGATATTTTAGGATTTGGATATCGCTTCAGTATCGAGTATCAAGATATTTATGGCAGGTATTGTATCGAAGTCATCATTTTGGTATCGTGACAACACTAGATGTTGAGGATCTGAGGCTCTACCACCAACAAGTGATGCTGCTCAATGGCATATTAGAAGAGCACATTATCAAGCTCTAGTATGGAGGCAAGCACACATACCAAATCCAGTGTTACTAGAAGTAAAATGTTTTTTACTTGACGGTTGTTGCTGACGGTAGATGCAGTTCTGCATTAGGCTTATTCCCGCTATCTAAGTTCATATGTAGCCTACTGTAGGATATACTCTGAGTTGAAGGTTATCTGTGCAATTTGTTATTGTGATGAAATGCATTAAACACCACGAGTGACTCACTATGTTAGCAATAAAAAATATGGTTGTGTTTTGATTAGAATTTCAGAGTTTATTACATGTTAACTGTAATCATGTTCCCATTAAATACGTTTATAAACTATAGTATGGCTTCTTTAATGCTCAAACATGTATTTAGAGAACACTTTTATTTGGTTTTAGTGATTACTTTTGAAATTAACCCAATTTAGGGAAAAATAAGCAAAAATAATCACTATTTTATGTTAAAATGCTGATTATGTGGCTTAGAACTCAGAATTGAGCTTGGTAAACTAAATATTCAGAATCAGCACCCTCAAATAAGGTAAGAAGGGTGGTTTACCAACTTTTCCTCAAATTTGCCGTCAGAAGTTCTCTTCTGTGAAGCTGCTCTCCCTCTAATTTTTCTGGCAGATGACCTGTCTATTAAGTTCATCATTTCCACTCAAGTTGCTTCATGATTCTTCTTCTCCAATAGAATGTCTCTGTTAAGACACACAAAAGACATCCTTTCAGTTTGACCAACACTTTTAACGATCATGAATAAATTACACTATTCCAGGAGAACTTATAAAACATCTGGGCCACTTAGCCTTAGTTTCAATATTTCAGTGAGTAATTGGAGGGCATGTGAAAGCAGATAAAGCATTAACCTGAAACCGCGGGCCTCCACCTGGAACTGCATCAGTTTGCTCATTTCCTCCCCCAGTCTCTTCAAGTCGTCTCCCTCGAACACAGGGACGGTGAGCTCCTGCAGAGCAAGGACCGAATTACAGCCTGAAAGTCAGAACCAGCTCCTCACAGCTCACTATGCACACTCATGTTAGAAGTGTGGGCTACTTACGTGCCCCTCATTCAACTTGCTCTCCCACCGTTTGCAGGCGGCAAGGGTTTCTATGGCTTTGGCATCCTCCTGGGCACAGTGAAATCGCCCCCCTGTTTTATGTGCAAGAGTCTTCAGAAACTCTTTATCTGCTCTGTGAGAAAAAATGAAATGGCAAGCACTTTACGGATGTATTTCCACTGTATTCTCTCCAAAGTCACTTGCAGCGCAGTTGAGACACATTTTCATCCATATGCATGTCAAATCCATGATGCCGGTGTTGTGAGCTCTTAGCTCTACCTGCCGTACATCCTATACCAGTTGAGTCACAGGAACACAAGCATATTACATACATCAGCACAATGCAGTATGTACACAGGCATATATGAAAAACAATATCTGACCCTGGCCTGCACAATGCTTTTATGTAAAATATGGACTGGAAGTCCATGCTGAAGGGCATATTGGATACTAACGGCTCCCACACACAGTTGCGTGCGTTGCAGTGCTGGATACGCATTCCGTTCACTTGACATGGGCTTACGTCATCCGTTGCCGAACTGAATTGTGGGTCCGTTGCGTCGCGTTGCTCCCGTCGCTCACGTTAAGGAGTTCAAATTTTGCTGCACCGACGGATGGCACCAGTCAATCAAAATGCGAACAAGCGAACAGCAGACGGCACCAGCCAATCAAATTACGGGTTAAGTAATTTGCATTAAGTCATTTGCATAGCTACCGTCGGGAACACCCATTGGCATGCGTTGACGGAACGCAACTGTGTGTGGAAGCCGTAAGCCAGGTATATTGCAGCACCTGTCTCTACAGTGGAATGCGATGGTGTGGACGGTAATGTCCTTCCCGGTGGTCAGTCTCTCTGCCTCCTGCAGAAGGCGACTGCAGCTGGAGTCGGGCCTCCCATCACTGATCACGTAGCAGCCCAGAGGGGCTCCAAGCCCACACGCCACCTTGGAGGATCACAGACACAAACTCAACTCACAAATCTACATCATTACAACGTGTCCCAAATTATTATGCAAATTGGATTTTTTTGGACATTTATTTTTTTTGTTTTTCTATTAAATCGGTTTAAAGGTTGAGGTTAATGTCTTTGTCTAATGCCAAAATATCTGTGTTGCTGTGTGCAACCTGGTACCATTATCTCACTACGGAGGTTCCTTACAAACGTACAATAGTCATTCACTAATATTGGACAATAGAACAACAAAAGGGGCGCCATGGTGCAAGTGTGAGTGCAATGTGGGCAAAATATAAGTGCAGTCAAGCAGTGTGGTGTGGAGGTGTTACCTGCAGGGCCTCCAGAGTGCAGGTCCCCCCGTGTGAGGTGAGCTGGGCCAGCCACTGCTCTGCCTGGCCGCAGGCCTCGTCAGTGGGCTCCACCAGTTCTGGGCGCCAGGGCCTCACGTCCCCCGAGAACGCCAGCAGGGTGAATCTGGAGAATGCACTTATCCTATGAGCATGTTATGAATCTCAATGCAGTATACTAAATGTGTGAATGTCTACATGATTGGTGTATGTGCTGATGGTGTATGTGTGTATGACAGCCTGTTGACAGACTTTTTCACCTGAATAAGACATGGCTGAGGGCATGTTTGACACCTATGTATGTGAGGTATGTATAGTGTGAGATATTATCTGTGTGCATGTGTGTGTATATCTATTTTTGTGAGTATACACTCTTTCACTGTCAGTTTCACCTCACTCTTCGCTTGTGCAGCTGTTCCCAGATCAGTGAGGCCAGCTCCCTCTTCAGCTCTGACAGGTTGGGGGCCATGGAGCCGGAGACATCCAGCAGGAAGCACGCCGAGCTCTCCAGCACTGCCCCAAATACGCACCGGCTTCCTGAACACAAACACCCCACTAAAGCTGATGAGACATGGGGCACCTTTTTGATATATCTTTTCCTCATTATTGTGGTTCTGGCATGTTCTCATTGATATTGGGCAACAATTTATTTTCTGGAGAACTTTAATCACCAGTAGGCAAATCATCATGATCATCCAATCAGAATAAATGGAACTGGTTATGTGGTTGCCCAGCAAAATTGCTCAAAATGTGCCCCATTTATCATCATGTCCACACTAACTGTAAAGATAACTTTAACTGTATTATGAACCAACTGACCAATGATAAAGAAAGACTCTCAGCAACATTCTTCATGTTAATTTACGTAATGTTTAAAATGTAATGGATTCTGATTTGCTGTCAGCTTTCACAAAATCATTGTGAATGCAATCCCCAAGGATAGTGCTCTTCAAGTCGTTGTCATTATAGTACACAATGTGACCATACCTGCGCTGGTCTCGACTACCCCTCACCATGCCTTAGTTATGCTGCTATAGCATAGTGCTGTCATGGACTTTTCATGTGTCACGCCGTACAACCCCCCCCCCCCCCCCCCCCCCTCTCTCCCCTTCTCTCTCTCTCTCTCCCTCTTTTGCTTATTCTCACTATGGTATACTGTAACAATATATAGTACCACTGATTACTTATTGACATTAACCATTTTGATTTTCAGTAACCCACTCTACTAACCCACTCTACATCTCTCTTTCTTCCCCCTTACTGTACCTCACTTGTAAGGTATATCATCACCAGTCATCAACCATCCGTGTGTTGGCCCTCCTCTCACCCATCTCACCTGAAGTCTTATCCTCAACTGCCCTATTACTGTCCCCCTATCTGGATTCCTATCTATCTATTCTGATAGTATATTTTTACTACCATATTTCTCTTAAAACACAATCAGGACGATGCAAGATCAGGATCCAGGCTTTATTCTTTTCAATGAGGGGCCAGTGGCCCTCAAGGGAGAGAAGAACATGTTTGTTTCACCCCATCATGGATTTCACCAGATTCTCAGTATTCTCTGACTTCTCTGACTATACAGAAACAGTCTACCATATTTAAAGTTACACACATAGAGAAGGAGTGACCTCTAGGTCCAACCCAGTTTGAATATGCAATAGAAAGGGAGGATGAGGATTAGGCCTTCATCAGGTCTGGTCAGCTTCTATTGTCTTTTAATTAAAACTACCCCCTTTCCTGGGAAGTTCCTCAGAGGCCTGGACACATGCTGTTCTACAAACATTAACATTTCACACCTGGTGATAGGCAAAGGCCTCTAGACAAGCTTTCATTGAATTCAAGGATAAACAAAGGATGCTTGCATACAGACCAGAGACATACACAGGGTACACATTGGTACAAAAATCACAGATGACCATAAGAAGTACGCAGTATGTACATTTACAGAAATGAGGCTGATTCACAACACTTTCAATTCCTATCTGGATGCCCGTACAGCCAGTACTGCCACCACTGTCCATCGACGGAGATGCTGTGGAGAGAGTGAGCAGCACAAAATTTCTGGGGGTGCACATCAGCGACGACCTCTCCTGGACCACCAACACAGCATCACTGGCGAAGAAAGCCCAGCAGCGCCTCTACTTCTTGCGCAAATTGAAGAAGGCAAGTGCCACGCCTCCTGTCATGACTACATTCTACAGAGGGACCATCGAGAGCATCGTCTCCAGCAGCATCACAGTGTGGGGCGGAAGCTGCACAGATCAGAACAGGAAGACCCTCCAGCGCACCGTTAACACAGCTAAGAGGATCATTGGAGCACCACTCCCCTCCCTGCAGGACATTTACACCACCCGCCTCACCCGCAAAGCACTAATGATTGTCAAGGATACAACCCACCCTGCACACGAACTGTTCAGCCTCCTGCCCTCTGGAAAGCGGTACAGGAGCCTCCGCTCCCGCGCCACCAGACTGGCAAGTAGCTTCATCCACCAAGCAATCAGGATGCTGAACACTCTACCCACTCTCCCATCACTGACAGCCCCCCCCACCCACCAGCCAACCAGGAACCTAGGAAACTAGGATCCTGTCTACCAAACCCCCCCCCAACACCGCCATGTGGAACTGCACTGTGACTGCGCAGCCAAACGTGTTGCTGCTTCACATCAAGCCTGATATACTTGAATTACTACATACTGCATATCAATGTAAATATACAGGTCACACAAGCACAAGTTTAAACTTCATGTAACTGTTAAGACTATAGAAATATACAACACAACTACCTCTATTTTTTTTATATATATATATGTCCTATATTTCTATTTTGATACATACATGTTCTATATTTCAGTCTTGCACTTTAATTTAATGTTTATTGTCTATGGCTATGTCCATAGTATGTCTATGTCTGTATTTAAAGCATGTCTATGTCTGCATGGGAAAGTAAGAAACGAAATTTCAATTCTTTGTATGACCAGTGCATGTAAAGAAATTGACAATAAAAGCCGACTTGACTTGACTTGACTTGACTAGCGACCCATCACCTGCCTATGACAACTCTGCCCGGATTACTGGCCCGTCTGCCGACCCACCACTTGACAACTCCCTTCCCCTGGACAATTCCAACGCTGGACTATTTGAACTTTCTGTCACTAAATCAGGATTAATGAATTATCATACCGGATACGTAATCATCCCACCTCTTGTAACTTTCAGCTCAAGTGCTTTTAACACCATGTCTTATTCTCTACACCTGACTATCATATGCATTTGTCATGTATACAGACCTTACTGTCCTGTATTGACCCTAGGCAGATGGGTCAGGCCCTTGAGTCGTGGATCTGCTTGAGGTTTCTTCCTATATGTATCTCCAATTCTAGGGAGTTTTTCCTCGCCCCTGTTACCCATGGGCCTCTCTCTTTCTTTTCTTCCTTTCTTTCCTTTTTTCTCTGATTGCCTACATTCTGTGAAGCGCCATGATACATGTGTAATGTTTTGGCGCTCTATAAGCACAATAAATTGACAATGTGGATGCCGTCATTCTAATTAACTACAGTATAGATATACTACAAACTATAGTTTTTACCATTATTGTTAGTTATTGGCAGGGTAGACAGGCCTTAATACTGAAGGTTCAGCCCACTTACCCACACATTGACATGGGAGATTCTTCATTACATCTACACAGTATTCACAGCATCACCATGCCACTGAATGGCGCTCAATATTATAATACAATTCAAATGATAAATGAAATTATTATTCTACCGCTGAATAACGCCGCTGTCTTTTAGAACATGCCAGGTGCCGTCTTTTCTTCTGCTTTCACTAGTGATGCGTGGCCTTGAGAAGCCAGGCAGGGCTAAATTGCCATGCAGGCTCCTTTTAAGTGGTCTCCACGGCTTCCTCCATGAAGCCACACGAGCCGCAACGATGAAGGGCCAACATTCATGCGAATGGTGTCAAGAAGTCCTTTTTCGAAAATGGCAGGGAAACGATGAATAATGCAGCCAGCGTGGGCGTAGGAGGGACAGAGAGAGAGAGAGAGAGAGAGAGGAAGAGAGAGATAGAGAGAGAGAGAGAGGAAGGGAGAGAGTGCATGAAGAAGAGGCAGAATGGAGCACAAAACTGTTGTCAAACTCTCTGCAGCAGTCCAAGGCCAGGCCTCACTTGGAGCTGCACGTTCCCACGTTTACTCAGTGATAGCAGAGCTTTCTATGCACCTCCTGTGGACCACCTCGTGTATGACAGGACTGCATTCGCATGGCTATAAAATTGTCACTCATTTGTCAGTTAGACTGAGTGAGTATACTGGATGATTAAAAGATGATTATTTACAGGGGAAAGGTCAGATGGTCTTAAGGCTCCTCTACTTGGTGTGTGTCTCATGACTCATGACTCAATTCCCTGTGAAAACACCCTGTTCTATGGCATGTATGCCCTCAAGGTACTGTATGTCCTTTTGAATGAAAACAGGAAGTGAATTTAATTAATCCAATGTCTGTACAAGCACAGCGAATTTATGTGGGTTAATTGAGTTTAATGTTTGGACGAGAGAGAAAAGATGGAGAGAGAGAGAGAAAAGGGGAAGAGGGGGGGGAGAGAGAGAAGGAGAGAGAGAGAGAGAGAGAGAGAGAGAGAGGTTGTGGTAGCTCACCAGAGAGGAGCCACTGCATCCTGTGGTAGTAGCGCTGCAGCAGCCTCTGGGCCTCGGTCAGGTACTGTCTCAGCTCAGCAGGGGTCAGCTGAAGGTGCCTCACTCTGCCCTGAGGCACACACACACACACACACACACACACACACACACACACGCGCACAGATGAGATAACCACCCACCCACAATGATCAGTGACGAGCACATGACATCAGAACACTGCTGAACGCTGACAAACAAAGCACCTTCTGGCCATGTGTTGAGGGACTGCAGAACATTTTCAAAACGACAAACTTGACAATACTCACAGTTTTCATTCTGGTCTAATGACTTCAATGAGTCATGACCATGTAACACAGAAGGGTAATGAGCTTTTGTTCTGCTCATAGGATATACAGTATATTTAAAGACTGCAGGTTTGTGTATCCTGTTCAGTATACAGCAGCTTGGACACCTCAAGATCACTGTACCCACTCTGACACAACAGATATGATAACTGTCTCTTTTTTCTCCATGGTGTCAGTATAAGGCCACGGAGCGTTCCCAATGAGATGCTCTGTCATGATTGTATTAGGCTAGTTATTCTCCAGTGGTCTTGTCTATCTCTCACTCACATTCAGTTCCACGCTTGGAAGGACGGCGCAGTACTTTGCAGGGCCTTTCTGCTGGATGACCGGCACAAGCTTCTTATGGTGAACGCAGTCAGGGCCCGAGACAAGCTTGTGAAGATCAAGCCGCAAGCTCCTGATTCCATATCGCTTCAGCCACTGTTAATCAGCACAAAGAAAATGGGTCAGCTTATCTGAGTGTGATGTCATTTTGTTTAAATGGAACGGAGTGAAGAAAGATTTGTGAGAAAAAAGCTTGGTCCAACGCTTGGGATCACGAGACCTGTTTAGTTGAGCAAATCTCTTCGCGTTTTGGAAGCTTTACTGAAGTAACCCCTTTTCGAACGCCTCTTGGTTTTGGGTAAGCCTTGAAAACCATCCCTATTATAAATGAAAAATAAACTGTAAAATACAAGTTGGAAATCAACATAAGTGTTAAAAATTGCCACAAATTATTTTACCCATGCTGCCATCTTCTAAGAAAAAGAATGACTGAGTTGTTTTGACTTTCTTTCGCTTGAGGTTACTTTCCACTGGCTTCCAACCATTTACTAGATTTGCTGAGAAAAACAGACAATATGTCAGAAAGTAAAAATACTGGGTACTTTTCAAAACAAGTGGAGTGAGAAACAATAACATGTTTACAAACAATCCTGTGATAACGTTTTGAAAGGTCATTACCACTTTGAATGTTTCTAGTTTACATATTTTATTCTTATTCTCTTTTGGCAAAGAATGGAATATAATGGAACAATAAACCCCTAACAAGCCTCTAGAAAGGGCAATTTAAAAGAATGGGTATATTTTTTAGTTATGGCAGATATTGTTGATGCAGTTTCTTCTTAAAGCCCGTTAAAATGCAGAGCAGCAGTTTCACCTGGGGGGATAACAGCTTTCGCACTGCTCGGACGCCACGTTATTGCTCTCTGTGGGGAGCCTTTGTCTGGTTCGACTGTTCGACTGTTCGACTGTGGGCAGAAACAGAAAACAGAAAAACGCTGTCTCCATTCAAACATAAAATAGCTACTCCTCGAAACATTAACCATCTCAAGTGTTTTTTCTATTCCATGTGAATGTGTTTGTTGACACATACAGGGATACTGTATGTCTAGTCACCAAAGACATAAAAGTCTGTCTGCTCTTACTGATGGCTTTGCCTATCATCTCTAAAGCTGTGGGAATAGCTGTTTTGCCACTAGGTGAAAATCAATGGCAACACAGATGACACAGTCCTGCTGACACAGGGACAGACAAGAGAGGTGCAGGTGGTGGGTTTTCTCTGACCAGCCGTTTGAGGGTGAGTATGGTGGGTCGGGGTGGGGGCAGTTTCTCCTGTCGTCCCCCAGCCTGGGCACTCCTGACTGAGGCACTGGCTGCCTGAGCCTGGCTTGAAACTGGAGCCCTGATCGAAGCCTTCTGGGTCAAAGACTTCACCAGATCACTGCACTGCAGAAGGGAAGGAAGGGGGTGGGATGGGGGTGGGCATTGAAACAACTTATGAGTCAGACAGAGCAAGGGTGAGATTCCTTCCTGCCTGTGTGTCAGAGTGATGACATATTTAATCTGTTCAACGATGTTGATGTTGATTCAGTCATTTGATATGAGGATAAATGCTATTGCTAACTCTGGAGGAAACAGATGCAGCTTCAGATAGTTCTCCAGTACAGTCTAAAAGTAAAGCAACAATGAGTCACGACACATCAGTACACTACCATATCAGTAGAAAAGTGGATCATTATGGCTTCGTACAGTACATGACGGACGGCTTGGTGTAGGTGTAGATTTGAGGGAAAGTCTCACCTTTTGCCAATAATGAGTAGCCTTCTCCATTTCTCCAATTAGAGCACTGACGTCATCACTCTCAATAACGCCTGCAGGGAGAGGGCATGCCCGGACTTTCCATGACTAACACCACAACGCAACACAAGTAATGACTTTGGTGCTGGAGACATACGCAGAAATGAGGGTCTCATGTAATATTATTAGCACGGTTAAAATGTTCCTCAACTGATAACAAAAAGCTGCAATACAGCGTGTTCATGAAATATTTGAGTTCATTTTTAAGGATATTGTCCTTTAAGAATCTGGCATTATTGTGTATGAAGTCCAGCACCATTTATGATCAAAACACAAGTCATGTGTCTTCTGACTAGTTGGTGAAACGATTAAGTCTTTATTTTACTATTCACAGGAGTAGATCTGCTGACTCGAACAGACTGACAAGCAAACAGAAACAGAAATTTGCACTTCAGGTCACTTCGGGTCAGTTCACCTTCCCAAACAGGCGCGCGACAATGCTTTGTTTATGTTTTCCCACCTTTTTGCCCCCTGCTGCTCCCGTTCAGCAGGGGGCAGCCATCACACTGATTGGGAGCGCAGTGAAATCTGCATGGAGGCAGCCTTTCTGGTAAAGACACCACCTCGGTAAACCCCCAGAACAGCAGGGACAAAAGGAGCAGCTAGGGCTAATGAGAACAAACTGGCCTTTTGGGCTAACAAGATGAAGTGACTGCCACACAGTGCAGCCTGCCTCCGTTTAACTCCCTCTGTGTTTCCTACAAAGGCCTTTGTGAATGTTCTGATCCCTCCTGCCACCCCCTGGGTTCATTTTTGTGTGTGTGTGTCAATTTGAAAATAAAGACATCTCTTCACTGACTAGTCAGAAGACACATTGCAACAGCTGCATTACTTCAACAGAGTCTTCAGTGAGCCAAGACTTGCTGAAGCAATGTAGGGGTGAATAAGATATTGAGGCTGTGCAGCTAATCTCTGGATGTCGGAGAGGCCTAGTTGTTTTCAGCACTGCAAAAAGGGTTTTCACAACAAGACTCAGCGATGTCAAATACCTCCTTAGACATCTACTCCAGAAGTAGTGTTGTTTGATCTAAACACCAAGAGCTAATGACAAATAAGTGTTCCTCTCTGGACCCTTGAATCCAGATGGCATGGCAGTGAGGGCCGTACCTGTGTGACTGATCCAGTGGAAGCGGCCTTTGCCAGCCTGTGCCAGCTGCCGCAGGGCCTGGGCAGTGTCGACCAGCGGGTCCACGGGAGACCCCTCTTCAGCAGTGAAGAGGCACACGTGGAGTCTCACGTCCAAGGTGCTGCAGCGCTCCGCCACATACGCACTCACCACTGCCTGGGAACCGGGTAGGTGAGGAGGGGGTTAGACCACACATGCGTGTACCCAGACACACACAAGAATCAAAGAGCATGCTACACACCTTATACTGGACATATTGAATGAAAAACAATCAAGGGCAGCTATCGCCTATTCCCATGAATCAGTGAGTAAATGAATAAATTGCTGAAGGAAAATGGAAAACACGAAATAGCAAAAACAAAATTGAGGAGAAACTAGAGGAAAAGGGAGCATGAGTGATTGCAAAAAAAGATGTTCCTTCTCACCACGTCCTGGTCAGGCATCCCGCTGGTGAAGAGGTAGAGTCCTTGGGGTGTTGGAGAGGCCCTGAGATGATCTCCCTCCAGAGCCAGCCTCAGGGCCCCCAGCGTGTTGCGGCCCCCAGCACACTGTCTGCCCTGGAGCCACCTACGGATGGACAAAAAGACCTCTCATCACTGACAAACCAATTGTGTACTTTAAAAGAGAACATATTGTATTTGGAGTATTTCTCTTCTTTTTTATTGTGATGAGTGGATTTATTTTAGGGTATTGTGCTGCTATTGCGCATGCTTTACAAATACCTGTATACCTTTAAATACCTATATACCTTTAAATGCTAATCACAAAATGAGCCAAATTCCCGGGGGGAAAATCCCTTGTTTGGGCAGTACGCCTCTTCCCCTTTAGTGTATTATATAAAACCCTCAGAATGGTCCAGTAAGTAGAGCCTACTTGAACAAGTGTTCACTTATGGGCAAAAAGGACAGAGGGAGATGGAGAAACGGAAAAATACGGGGGACAAAGGCTTGTATGGAGCATACGACGTAAAAGCAGCTCTCTCTTACTGCCAGGCGTCCTGAAGGCTCTTTGGGGACACAGGAACCAGGCTCTCTCTCCAGGACGTCGCCTCTGTACCAAACCTGAGAAAGAGAGAGAGAGAGAGAAAGAGAGAGAGAAAGAGAGAAAGAGAGAGAGAGAAAGAGAGAGAGAGCAAGAAGAGACATGTATAGAGGTCATCCTCATTTCTGATGTGACAGACAACACCCCCACTACAGCACACAGAGGTGCAGTGCATTATGGATATGATCGTACATCCTGTTTTTCCTGGATTCCCTGCGTATTCTAGTCGAATGCGAAACTCTAATTGATATTACCGATCCATTCAAAAACATGTGAAGCGAAACGTAGCACACTCGAGACAGAAATTATGTAAATGTCCCCCAAAAGCTACAATAAAGTGATTGGCACTAATGGGAGGCTAAGCCTGTTTATTCACAGGAAGGCTTTTAACCAAAGTCAATTAGTTATATTTTCATGCACTGCTAGACAAAAATATTCCCTATTGCGCCAAAAAGATATTAAGTGGACCATTCTCTGACTTGTCTATTTCCTCTCGATAATAAAACCCATTTTTAGCTGGCAGTTGTGCTTCAGGGTAGACGGTCTGCAGAAGATATATATTTTTTATATCAGCGTCCTTCTGCTTCTTGGGACTGTCACACACACATGTTGTGTAGCATGCTCTGAGCTGGATGTGTGCTGATGTGTGGAGGCTGCAGGGTGCCGTGACTTACACGGTGACATTGAAGCTCTGCTGGTTGGCGAGATGCTCTTCCAGGAGTAGCCTGAGGGAGTGCAGAATGTGGAGCCAGTGCCGATCGTTCACGCTCGACGTCTCGACCAGAATCTGCACCCTGTCACAGAGAGAGAGAAGGAGAGAGAGAGTATTGACTTCTAGAAGACATTTTATAGCATATGACACATTCCTATACCAGTAATGACTTCATGGCTAAACAATACTGCACTTTCATATTCCAAATGCCTATTACACATAACATGGAATGTGTCCAGGAGCTTCCCTTGGGTGAGACATATGTATGCATGGGCATGGCATGTGTGGTGTGTAGTTTGTGTTGTACTGTGTTGTGTTGTGGTATGTTGGTATGTTGTCGTTGCTGTCGACACATGTTCTGCAGTGATGTGGTGTGTGTGTGTGTGTGTGTGTGTGTGTGTGTGTGTGTGTGTGTGTGTGTGTGTGTGCATATCTTGCCTGGGCTCACACACAGTTCCCCAGATCTGCCTGCTGCCAGTGCTGCTCAGCCACAGCAGTCTCCGCTCCAGCTCCTGCATGGCCCTCTGCAGCTGCTTCTGTGGGCGCGCGCGCGTGCACACACACACACACACACACACACACACACACACACACACACACACACACACACACACACACACACACACACACACACACACACGTTAATAAGACACACCTGAGTGTGTGTTTGTGTGTGTATGTGTGAGACTGATATGTCAAACGAGACTAAATTAATAAACTAAATAGGTGGATAAATAGCTAAGACAGAAAAACAAACAGCCAGACAGATCATGCAATCACTCTACCTGGTAATGAAACAACAGCGGCAGATCCACGTGGACGTTCTTCACGGTTCCGTCATGCCACTCAAACGGCACCATGGCCCTCTAGAACCAACACAGCCACATACAACAGCAAAGGTCATCATCGCACCAATGCCATTCTAAAACAAATGGGCACATCATTTCGACATAAAGAGCCCATGGTCTCAAAGCACAAACCCACCTCATGTACAGTTGCTGTCACAGTCTTCCCCAGGATGGGCACAAACTCCTTTAGAGGAGAGTAGGCATTGGGAGCCAGGACGTGGTAGAGGCCCAGCTTCTGAGCTAGGAGTTTATTAGATCATTGTCACTGCAGATCAGAATACTGAATTCAATTCAAGATCACAAGAGCAATTTGTAGATATTTATTTCAGGTCACCTTTCAAGCCATTGGTCTTGAGCCACTCCACTGAGGTAACTGGCAGCAGGCCTTTAGGCTGGATGTGTAAGGGGGTGTTAAGATGGTCTGTCCCAGAATTCCTCTCAGAGAGTGAAATCTCCTCCACGCCTGTCAGGATCTGAACCAGAGGTTAGATCTCTTTTTATACTCCAATTATATCTTTTGACTAAAACCAGCTTTATTTAGGCTTGTATCTGGGCAGACTATCTTATTATACAAACTCAGGGTGGTTATGAAATGCTAAAAAGAATATTTTTCAGTTCAGAATATCCCATTTAAATACTGTAACTGTTTCTAAGTAACTGACTGCTATCTTAAGGAAGAGTCGCTCGATGGTGTTTTAAGCCCCCACCGTCGACTTCAAGGCAGTGCTGCGACCGTCGCCTTCAAGGCACCTAACCCTAACCTTAATCCTAACCCTAACCTTTACCCTTACCCTTGCCTAACCCTAGTGCCTTCCATGCAGCGCTACCTGGAAGACGACGTTGGAGGCTTAAAACACCAAACACCGTAAAAGTGTAAGAGTCAGGTCATACATACCTCCGCATCTTCCATGTGACCAGAGCGCATGTGGTGAATGTGGCTGAGAACGTCTCTGGCCGCTTTAATTTCAGCCCATAGGAGCTCCAGGTCAGTGCTATCATCCAGCACACCCTGACCCATAAAAAACACACAGATACACACACATCCACACACAGACAATATATGTGGCTGTTTTTGTGGGCCACTCATTGTGAATATATTCAAATATATTAAATAAATACTGAACACCCTGCAATCACATTATTCTGTAGTTAGAATTCAGTATGTTATTTAAGCAATAAGCCCCGAGAGGCCGTGGGTTACACTGATTTTACAACAGCTAAGGGGCGTTGTTAGGCCCTTTACAGTCTATGGTTAGGCCTAAAACCCCCCTTAGATGTTGTAAAATCAGTGTAAACTACGGACTCGAGTGGCTTATTGCTTTTCTAAAACTGTTACTATAAATACCTGGCAAAGTTTCATAAAGTAAAGGCACAGCAACGAGAAATGTAACGATTCATAGATCATCATTCTTCCGCCAAGAAATATATTTCCTCTATCTGAATGGTTGCCAAGCAACGCAGCTACTTTAACTTTTGTATCAAGTTATGGTAGCGCAGTAATATAGAACGAAATGCGGTCAAGGTGTATGTTTATGCTGCATTTTACAACAGCATCGAACGTGATTTAGCCAATCACAATCAAGGACCGGGACTATCAGTTTTAGAAAAGCACATTTAGGCTCCATTTACCAGGGACGGTGAGAACAGGTGGTAGCTCCCCCTTGTGACCCCAGCCAGTTTCTTCACGGTTTCCTACAGATATGAGAGACAGTTACCAGAATAATAACTGACAAGACCATGCAAACCACTGTGGACCTAAATCAGAGAAAACAAATTAACACTTCACTCACTATAGCAACAGAATTGCTGCAGCAGTAGCCCACAACATGGACGGACATCTCTCTTCCCGGAAAAGCCTGCTCCACTACATCACAGAGGAGGCCTAAGGGCTGATCGGGGCTAAGAGAAACACAGAGATGTTTTTAACAGTACAGACTTTGAAGAGCCTGAGTAAACATCTGAAGGACATGACAGGCACTGGTAATGCTTGGCTCAGAGTTTCAACTCCCAAGGAGCTCCAGTTCGGAGAAAAGTGCACTCGTCAGAGAAACCCTTCAGGTTAAGTGCTTTTCCACACGTCTGAATGTCAAAGGCGATGGCAAATGTGAGTGTAAAGTGAGTGTGGTGGGTCTGGGGTTGGTGTGTGTTTGTGTTTGTGTTTGTGGGAGGAAGGCGGTCACCTGGAGCCCAAGATGACGAGCAGAGCGTCCAGCTCCTCTGTCTGAGCCCAGGCTGTCTTCAGTGCCTGCAGCAGGTTACAGCCTCCGCTCGGCCTCAGCTGCAGGACCCACTCACGGACCTCCCGTAGCCTGAGAGAACAGGGAGAGAGGGAGAGAAAAAGAGAGAGAGGGAGGGAGAGGGAGAGGAAAAGAGAGGGAGGGAGGGAGAGAGAGAGAAGAGAGAGAGAGAGAGGTAGACAACACTTCTAGATTAAAATATAAAAAAAAGCAGTGACTTTGTAGATAAGAAAATTAATATGAGTGATTTTATTACTATGACTATCTACTCCACACAGTAAACTTGTCCACCAGTGTCATCTGAAGTGGATCCCTATGGCTACAAATCATGTAATTAAAACATAGAACATAGAACACAGCTGGATTTTCCTTAAATACACACAAACCAATCTAATGCGCAAAACTTTAAGGCAACATCACAGTACATTTTTTGGTGTTTTTCACCTTCATTAACCCAGCAGTATTCTCTCTCTCTCTCTCTCTCTCTCTCTCTCTCTCTCTCTCTCTCTCTCTCTCATCCCCTAGTCTGCCCTCTTCGCTATGCAATCTCCCTTCCATTTCATGGAGGAACACAATCTTCTCTCATGCCCCCCCCCCAAAATTCCCCACTGACTCATCTGAAATAGAATAGTGACAGCACATGAAAATAGACATTTAATATCCCTTTGTTAATAGCCAGTTGTGAACAAAACTGCAATCAATATAGCCGCTGCCACCACCACCATCCTCCAATCTCTCCTTGAGGACCTGGGTGATTAAGGCTGAAACAGCTACTTATATTCATGAGGTTAGGTAATCATCACATTCAGTGAGGACAACAGATAATGGCAATTTAATTTCCCTCGCTATATTTGATCATTGAATATTACTGTGAATATAAGTGTCAGCCCCATGCTCATCTGCATCTTGCTCTTCAAGAGAGGGGTCTGCACACACCTGCGTGCACACACAGAGAGAGAGAGAGAGACAGACAATACATATATGTGGCTGTTTTTGTGGGCCACTCATTGTGAATTCCACCTGAGGGGCGAGGTGTCTCTGGGCTTGTCCCACAGGGAGGCGACCTCCGACCCGAGTGAAATGGGACATATCCGGCTTTTGTGGCGCAGCTGCTTATCGAGCAAATCCTGCAGTGACACACACAGAGAAACACCACAAACAGATGAGCTCATCATAACCCTAATGCAGTTGAAGCCATGCCATTTTTCAAGGTGACCGCCTGGAGAGCTTTTGGCCTCGCTAGCTTGACGCGGCAGAGAAAACCTTACCAAGAGGTTCCTCTGAAGATCAATGAGTCTGTCTGTAGAGCAGTTCACATCCGACGCATCCACCAAGACCGCCACCTTGGAGCCTCTCACCATTCCAAAAACCTTTTTGGAAGCGCAGTGTTAAGAGATAATGCCGAGTCGGTTGAAATGTCTGGCTCTTTGAGCCCAGCAGTAAGCACTGGTGCTTGTGTGTGATAACACTGCACATGCTCACCTTCCTGCTTCCCTCTGTGAGCCATCTGATCCTGTTGTGGTAAAGCTCAATCATCCTGCAAGGACAACACCTTTCTATTAATATTCCCACAGCCTATTACCTTTTACACACAGCAAGCTCCGAACCACAAAATCACGACTTACAACTGGCTTTAGTAAACAGATTTTCACAATTTTCACAAGAGTTTTATTTATATATCATTTAGCCAGCGTGTTACATGATTCATATAGATATGTTAGTGGAAGTGAAATTCATAATCCAAATGTGGTATATTCAAGTGTCACTCACTGGTACAGCTTCATCTCAGAGTCTCTGAGCATCTCAGCACTGACCTCCAACTGTCCCCCAGTGGTGCTGTCAACAGATAATAATCTGCCGTCAGAAGCTGGACAGCCAGGTTTGGTGCACTGGTAGACTACAAGCCCATTTGCTTGGGTTTATTTGCCGTGCCATGCACTCTGCTGTCTTTTTGCACAGCGTTCCAAAACGTATTGGTGTGCTACCATTATATTTGTGCTGGTCTATGCTGTGTGGTGTTTTATTCAAGACCACTGAAGAAATGGCAGACACAAGGGGTGTTTATTGTAGGCTTGTAGGCTACTGTACTGTGTTCTGCTGCACTGTGCTGAGTTCTGGCCGGTGCCATGCTGTAGACTGACTGACCCAGGTGAGGCGGCGCAGCAGGACAGGAAATGAGGCAGAGAGAGGCCGGCACTCTCCAGACCGTTGGACTCCAACCAGTCAGCCGAGCTCTGGCAGCTCTGGTCAGCTCTCAGTGTGTGCATCCTCTGCACATAGAACACAAAAATATGGACATGTTCTCAGCCACCCATGACACTATACATCAAACACACAGAAACACGAAAATCTGACATTAAATTGATATGAGTGGAGACCTGATCTGACAATTAGACGGCAGGATATAGCTGATGACAAATTCTACATTTTGCATCACATTATAATTAAATTGATTCTATTTAAACATGAACAGTCATATCACCATTAGGTCCTTGGAGTGATTAATGCTTGTGATTAGAAGACCATCATCTTCATCTGCTGCCTGGTCTGACTCATGCCATTGTTCCCAGCATTGCCTAACTGAGAGAGATGCACTGTGGGAGTTCATCTCACACCTGTTGGTCAGCACGAAAGGGTGAAACACAGATTAAAACACGGAGTGACAAGAAGGCCTAGTAACAAATAAAGTCAGGATTTCTTTTTCTAAATATATTTTGCATGGAAAAGACACAGTGCATCACACCTAAAGATAGGCATATCGTTTCGGTCCTGAAAAATACCTGACTTTCTCGGAGTCAACCAATACTGTCTGCATCCATGTACATTGTGCTGTCTGAGTGAAAACACTGGCCTGCCTAGGTTACTACAACATTGCAGAATTCGGTCGCAGACTTTTGGCCTTAAATATCCATTGGTTATTTTGATGCTGATGCTGATGCTGATTTCGTGCTATAACTCGCGATATGAAGCCACGACCTTGCACTTCGTTTAAAGATTGTGTAGGCTACTCAACTCATATACATTATAAATTATAAGTCAACTAGCCCTCGTGAAGTAACGTTGCTTTCTTGTGGACACTAATGCTATGTTAAATGCTTCATCATGCTACATCAGTTTGTTACAAAGTTACAAAGCCAGAACACAGAAAAATAGTCTATTATGTAGAACTCAGAATACAAGCACGTATGTTTGTTGAACTAGGGTATTTGAAACCATTACATACCTAAATGTTCTCTGTACAACGAGGGGCAACCCTTGCACTCCCAACGCAATGTTTCCCGTCTCCAAGGGAACTGACAGACCAGTTCAGACCTTATACAGTCAATGGTTCAGACTGACTGCAAGTGTTGCAAACTGATGTGGTCATTGCTAGAGAACAATGTAACCTGAATGGAAGGATCAAAGTGTGTAAAAAACATTTACGTCTGATGTTAATGCATTTCTTGTGCGCACAATAAGCCTACTGTCGATAAGGGATGGGATAGGCGTATGCAGGCATCTGCCTATCTAATTTTTTACTCTAAAACTATTGACATCAAGACCAATGGACAACTCAACATTGGGATATAAAATATGATAGTAAGACCGACGTGTAGGTGTAGTTGATGCAAGCTATATTACTCTCTTACCTGGTAAATATTTTGAGTATTCACTTGTAGTCCTGTCTATTTCCAATCAGTGTGCAATGATGTCCTATGTCCCAATGAATGACACATCTATACCCTCAAGTTACACTCGAATAATACCTGGTAGCCTACAGAGAATCACGATTTGTCTCTTCTGCTTCTTATGCAATATCCTTCACAGAAAAAGAACACTTTCATGCAGAGGGTGAGTCTCTGACAGGCTAAGGGTCTCAATTTCATGATAAAACCTATTGAGATATAAAACATTGTGAGCTGCTGTTAATAAGGTATTTAGTGTAGGCTATTGCCTTATGTAATTTTGCCTGTATTTGAAAGAGACCATATCCTATAATCAGACAGTTTTCTATTAAGCTTTCTTACATAACTGTTTGAGTTGCCATTAAAAAAACACAACTCTTCTTTAATCTGCATTTGGACTGCTTCTCAGGAAGTTACAATGGACTGGTCTCTGATGTTTCTCACCTGATGTTTAACAACAGCCTGGCAATTTCTGTTCCTGTGTTACCAGGGAAACACACATACAAAGGGGGGGGGGGGGAGAGAGAGAGAGAGAGAGAGAGAGAGAGAGAGAGAGAGAGAGAGAGAGAGACAGAGAGAGAGAGAGAGAGACAGAGAGAGCATAACTGACCTGGTAATTTCACACACACAGGTCTTGTTTTCTCGTGGTGTTCAGAGGAAATCTCTTTAATGACTAAAGTAGCCCCTTATTAGCACTTCCTCCAGGCAGCACTGTCCACAGGGAGTTTCCATCAGTAGAGCACAAAAGCCTTAGTGCACGGTGAACTAGACTTTGCCATGTATCCTAAAAGAACATGGCAATTTTACAGAGCCGACTGATCAACGGTATGATAATCAATGGAAAACAATGCCTTTTCTCTTAAGAGATGCTGTTGTGATATTCACCTGACTGACTGATCAGTTTTGTTGATGATTCATCTAGGCAACCACTGGAAGTGTGAAGTGTATTTCAAAATGTAAAGGATAAACATGGGATCATAAATTTACAACCCAACAAATAGAGATGGCATATTTTTTGTTCCTATATGATGTTTAATGTTAAGATGGTCTGTGTTAAATAGGTAACTAACACAATTAAGAATGAGATTAAAGAAACATGACACTACTAGATTAATAAAGAACATAATCCGTTTTATGATGAAAACTATTTTAGATTACCAACACCATGTGTAAGAGCAATCATGTCTAAGCCTTGTCTGACTGATAAAGGCTGAAAGCTGTGGTGTCTAGTACTTGTGCGTTGCAACACTCACATAATAATTATTTTCGCAATGCCAGTTATCAGAGACTCTCAGTTGCTTATCAACCATAAAGGCTCGGATGATGCCTTTTATTGTATTGTACAGTGAAGTGAAACATTAACACAAAAAGTGAAGGGGAAGGAAAAAGAAATAAAACAATCAATAATGTCAATTCTGTCAACAGTAACTGTGCACTGTCAATGCTGTCATCCATTGATTGTTAACACTGTTGTGAATACACGTTTATTCGTCCCTTTTTAAATTATAAATATTAACTTCATAATCCTTTACAAAACAAAACAAGTTACTTTTTTTGCAAAAAAACTTAAACAACAAATCATTAAAGCAGTCTTTAAGAGTTCATATTTGTCATTGCAGGCTTTGTCACAATGTCCATTAGTGACCCCCCCACCCCCAGAAAAAAAAAATCTTTGACATGTATAAAGTCACTGTAGTGAGCTCTCAACAGTTTTGCAAAGATGCAAAGATTTTTACAATACTGAGTTGTACTTAGTGTTAGGTTTCCTTTATCACACTCTTTTTCTGCTGTCCTAACTGTGCGTTAATAATACTTGTGCTAGTGGAGTTTTAAGTTCTGGTTATAGTTTATACTGCTGACTCAAACCTCTACAGGTTTAAACCAGTGGCAGCTGGTGACTGAAGGGTGCTGGGACAAGGCCCTTTCACTGCATACGGTCAATGCCAATTCAAGTGTCAGCGCTTGGACCCCTATTAACTTAAGAGTTGGCTCCATATTGTTCAGCTGCATGACCCTCTACTAAGCATTGTGCGCTTCTTTACAAACCACACAAAAATTTTAATCAGCCTTCCACAAAAATTCCTACTTCTTAATGATGACATTTACTGAAGAAGTCAACAGCTGAAAAACTGATGTTAGAAATGAGGGATGATGGAACTCAGCTGAACAGTGTGCCCAGACAGGGCAAGCATGACTGCTACTCAAGGGTTGTCAGGATGAAAGGCCACAACACATTTGGGATGGTGATAGCTTTTGGATAATACTGTTGTTCATTAGGTCATGGTAGCCAAGCTAAGGTTAACAACCTAAATGGCCAGTTTGACATGGGTCAGCCCAATTATGTTCGAATGTATCCTTCTTATAAATATTTTCAATTCCCTCTTGCAGAATCAAGTTTTCAGAACCAAAATATGCTGACGAAATCCTAGGCAGTTTTAGACTTTCCCAAAGAAGATCCAATTTTGCTTGGCACTCACACTGACAGAATCGTAGTGGAGTGGAAACTGGAATCATTATGGAAATCTCACCAACTTCTTTGGGGAACTTCCAATGAGAAACTGCAACTGCCTATTCTTGTCAGTAATATTCTATGGCGCTGGTCCCAGTCCACCAACCAAAACTTGCACCAGTTGCCACCGGTTTAACTGAACAGGTGTCCTGCCACTGTAATCTAGAGAACACTGTTATATTCTTGACCCTACTCACATGGTAATAACCTCTTTCACATAATGAATGAAAACACTGATGAAGCTGGACAACTGTAAAAAAAAGAAAAGTAATTGAAAAATGTTGTTTTTGTGCAGATAGTTCAAACATAACAGGCCGTGAGGGGGGAAAAGATGCAATTTCAATGAAAGAAAAAAAAACTTCCATCATTTTTCAGGAGAAATGTAACTTTTTCTTTGAACAGACATTATTACCCTTGAGATTCTGTTATAGACCAATGCTCAGAAAGTATCCACTCTGTTTATGCAGCATCCTTGTAGATGTAGACCTGATGAAAGGCCAGGACTTCTATTAATGTTCAGAAGCAAGTGGCAAAAAACAGGACGTAATTACCTGCAAAAAGCTTGCCAATCTCTTATTCAGTGTAAGGTACATAGTGTGTCAGAAAAGCAATGTCAGGGTTTCAGTTGCCATGTTTCTGCTCAGGAAAGCACACAATGATAGGGCACACATGATGTTATTTTTAACAAAGGTTTACAATAGGTACAACAATGAGGTAAGAATTTTCTGTGTCTAGATCTGTGATGTTTTCCTGTGCTGCTGGCTGTACAACCCTAATGCACCGACTGTGCTTCCTTAAAAAAGCAAGCTGTCGGTTCATGGCACAACAGCATCAGGAAGGTAAAAGAATGGCGAAAAACAAAAAACAAACAAACACACACACACACACTCTCTGAACCTAGAGGAGCCGAAACAGAACAAAACAGATTTCGATTACACCCAGCACTTAAGGAACACAAGAAGGTAACGTGAGTTCCATTCAGCTTGGTCACACTTTGTGTGTGTGTGTGTGTGTGTGTGTGTGTGTGTGTGTGTGTGCCCCCATGTGAGATACTGTTCAGCAGCATCACACTGAAGCACGTTGAGGCTCTGTTCCACAAGGTCCTGACCAGCAGTCCTGATGCTGTTGAGTGTCTTTGAACTGAGCCTGTGACCAAAGCTTATTCCTATCCTCTAGCTATCCTCCCTGCTCGTCCATCTGTTTCCATTTTTTTTTTGGCCTTTTCTTTGTTGTGGAGTGGCACCATGGGAGCTCTAAGAACCTAACAAGGCAGCAAGCCTCCTCCTTCTGTCCCCTGTGGCCTCCTCTCCTCAGTGGCATCCACTCCTCCTGCTTTCTCTGGCAAGACGCCTCTTTAGTGTTGAGGGGGTTGAAGTGACCAGGGGTGCCAAGGAGCCCTCCTACAAGCCCCTGCTATCTCTCCTGACCTGCAGTGCTTCCGTTCTCACAGCCAGAATCTTCCCCGGTCTTTTGGTTTGCCAGCCCACAACCCAGTCATGGATGTACTGCCTCGCTTAACCTTCTCCACACTTTCCCCCGACTGCTATTGTGGAGGGGAAAAGAAGCAAACCTCCAAAAGGTCCAAGACATGTGGGTCCTTGTTCACACGTAATGGGAAGAAACTGAAAACCTCATGGGTGAAAATGATGGCACCAAAATGAAAGGGGGAGAAGACACTAAAGCAAGATAAAACAACTGAACGATCAAACAAACAAATGATGGACAAAAAAAATGTTAAAAAAAAATCGAGTGGTGGGCAAAGGCTTCTCCCAGGGACACACGCTGCCACTGACAACAGTGATGTCATAAAAATACTGGCGCCTTGGGGACCTACCGATTCAACCACAAGCATCGCTGCTCTGCTGTTCTTTTCCTGCTGCCGCCTCTCTCCAGCTCCCTCTCCCTGACTTCCTCTCCTCTTCAAACCACCCTCCGAAAGTGCAACATAAAGACAAACACTTGTGTAATCACAGGAGTAGGCACGGAGAGCATGGGGGCAGGGGGGAGGAGGGGCGTTCCTATCAGGACCCTCTTGCAGCTATATAACTGAGCGCAGTTTGTTGTTTGTTTTGTTTTTTTTGTTCCTATTGGCACTATTTTTTTTTCAATGCTTAAGTGTGGTTGCTCCTAGTTGCCGCTTCGTGCGGACATCCCTTCCTCCATCGTAACATTGTCTGTTTTTTTTTCGGTTTCATTTGTTCTTATGTTTTTGTTGTTGTTTGTCTGTCCTTCCTCTGGTCTGACAAGCCCAACGTTGAGGCCAGGGGGCAGAAGGGTCCTTCAGCCGGGCAGGCAGACCTTCCCAGCGAACAACAGCCCCACTATCGTGAAGAAGATGGAGAGGACGAAGAGTACATACGACGAGCCCACCACCGTGTTGTTAGGCAGCTTGTATGGCTGGCCCCCCACTTCATTAATGTAAAATCCTATCGGGAAGATGAGAGCAGCCATACAGAACAGGATCACTGCAACAAAAAAAAAGAGAGAGAGAGAGAGAGAGAAACAGGAGAAAGAGAAGTAGGAGATGCATTAGAAATACTATATTAAATAAAATATTAACGCACATTAGCACAGCTGTTTCCTAAAAATGGATAATTGAAGATTTACGCAACCTAGAGCCGCAGAGTTTTAAAGGTTGTATTAGCGATTTCAGGCCAAAAAAAGGGCCAAACATAAATGATCACATTCATCTAATCCTAACGATCCGCTAGCTGCCTGCCCCATAAGCAGGCCGTCAAAAAACCCCGTCTCTGTAGGCAGCCTAGGCTCCGAGATCTGTACACAAAAACAATAGCTACCAACAGGGGTTGGCAACCACTCAAAAGCAAAATAAAGTGTTTCAACCAATAACCGACGAGATGCGCGTTTAGGAGAGTTTCAATTGCACGGGAGGGAGGGGGAGGGAGTAGTGAGCTAGCTCTCTGTTTTGTTTGAACATCAACAGAAGTGTCGTATCCCCGCTATCACTGATACAACCTTTAAGCAGTTCTTAGAGAGCCACTGGTAAGTGCTTTTACCTCATGATTCACAAAAAAAATTTAACAAAATAAGCGGCACATCTGGACAAAATGAGGCCTCCTCCACAGTGTGCCACACCATCCTTTCAGGAGGCTCTAAAAGGGTTTGTGTCATTCAGTCGAGAGAACGAGAGAACAGTTGGAGATAAGTGCTGGTAGTTTTCTCCCTTTCTGCAGCTGTCAGAAATGAATGCTGAAGCTCTGATGTTTGAGACCTGACAGCTTTTGTATCTGGATGCAGAGAGGAACAAGAAAAGTTCTCATCTACAAATGTCTAATTACACAGGGAAGAGACTCCTCTGTCACTAATTATATCCTCAGAAATTAAATATCGGTTTGCTATCAGAAAGTTGTTCTTGCAGGCATTGCAGGATGTCTCTTTAGGGCCATGCCATTCATGCTTACACAGAACACAATTGGGCAATCCTACATAGGCAGAGTTTTTTTGAAGCTTTTTGGCATTACAACATAAGCATGTAGGGCAATTCCACGGAAAATGGACTTTTTGTCACATCCATAACGCCAGTGAAATGCCTTGGCATTTGTATGATGCGAGTGATAATTCATTTTTTGTGCATTTTTTCTCATGTACATTCTTCAGCCAAAAGTAGCAAATGCTCAAATTTCATGTAATCATTCACATCATACCATACCATCACATTTTATTGGCGTTATGGATGTTACAAAAAACTTAATTTTCCCTGGAATTGCCCTGTAGCAAAAAATAATCACTTTAAATGCTCTCTGTCCCAATCATAAAGACCTACAAGCACAGACACAACAGGCTGGCCTTTGGAGAACCAGCTCCTTGTTTTTTTTTTTCAGAGGCTGTCTGTGAATGACTACACATTAATCCCAATGTCGGGTGGGTGCTGAAGCTTTCAGGCCACAGAAAACGGAAAACAACAGAAAGCGAGTGAGGTCCCAGCCAGCTCCGTATTTCATTTCAATGGAGCCATTAGTCAGGGGAAAGCTTTTCTCCATCCCCGCCCCTCTCTCTCTCTCTCTCCTGCCACACTTACAAACATCGATTAAAAACACCCTTGCGAAGAAGACAAGGGTGGGCTGGACCAAGGCAGAGAACGAGACAGACAAAGATCCGATGCGCCGAAGTGGCTCCATGACAGATGGGGCCATTAACAGCTGATTTCAAGAGAGCTCTCCGCTGAGACAATTTCATGATTCCCCACTCAGGAAAATGTCTCACCTCACATACACTCCAGGGGGGCATACGTGGCCCAGGGGATGGGGATGGGGGAGCACCTCTAGGCTGCATAGTTACAGCTACTCGCCAACTTCAAAAACACATCTCAATGATTCTCTGCAACTGCTGTATATATGTATATGTTTGTAGAGTTAGGTATATTTAAACATATAACGCTACACTTTCTTTCTAAGTTTTGACAATCAACATAACTCTCAAAATGAGAAATTTGAATCTCCAGTCTCCGGAGAAGAGAGAGGAAAAGACAGAAGCGGTGCATGCGTATCGGCACATTTCTTGGGTCTTACATAAATATTTGACACAACCTGCTATTTTTGCTTGCGCTAATGAGGGGAGTGTATTTTTAAACGGCTGGCCTTTCCATGGGACATAGTGGCCTAGTCTTTTTTGCTGAATGAATAAATGACTGGCTGGATGAATGGATGGATGCTGTCTGGGTAACCAGCAAGGCAGTGGCCAGACAACAGCTAATATTGATGTCTGTGCCTGCCAAACATGCCATATGTTTGCCCTGCACCAGCCAGAACCACAGCAGCAGCTATGGCACCCCTAGGTCAGCCAGGAGGTGGGGTGACCTGTGTGGTGGTTGAGAGGTGGGGCTGGAGGTGAGGTCCAGTCCCAGCTGGGACAGTAAGGGGCTTGTGCTGCCCTCACAAAGCTGCCCTTTCAGGTGCTTTGGCCCCTGTCCAACTGTGGAGTTCCAGCACTAACTCAGCCACCTGTGCCGCCCCCCCCCCCCCCCCCCCCAACATCTCACACACACACACACACACACACCTTTCCCCACTTTCCAGACCCAAACAACTTCCTTCATCTGCCCCCTCAACCTCGCACTCCCAAAACAGCCTCTTAAATGTCTCTGAAAGGCTGCTCATCCCTCCCTGAGATCGTAGGAGACCAAATTCTATGTTTTGACATTCTGTTAATACCCTGGAAGCAATCCCAAAATTTGCTTGGGCACCAGCAAATCCTCAGCACACAAAACAAAATCTGACACTCCAAAAAGTGACGTTTCATAAACGCACACAGACTGCTTTCTTGTGGTTTCTGGTAGGCTCATCGGTGAGACACTCGACAAAATTAGTCCTCTCCTTATTGGGATGAGGATGACACGTTTAATCTTTGAGCTCATTTCTGGTGCTGAATACAGCAGGTCTTTACTGGCCCCCGTCTACTGATTATAGGTGACAAGAGGAGAGAGAGAGAGAGAGAGAGAGAGAGAGAGAGAGAGAGAGAGAGAGAGAGAGAGAGAGAGAGAGAGAGAGAGAGAGAGAGGCCCAGAGTACTAACGAGAGAAGCCTGGACACCAGGGGTCACTGGGTTTCTGTTGCCATGGCAACCATGTGACTGCGAACATGATTCAGAAAATGACTTCTTTATGCACTTCCCCTCCCAAGCGGAGGAAAATTGTGTCCGATAACAAGGTGTCCCTGGTGTCCCTGCTGCCCCCCCCCCCCCCCCCCTCCCATTCTCTCTCTGGCTAATGTGTTCAAATCTACAAAGGTGTTAACAACCTCAAAACGAAAACATCCATTTTGCGCACAGAGCTAAGGCAGAGTGTGGCTAACTCCCACCACAAACACCTCCACACAGATGCTTCCTCTTATATCGGGCTTGGCAATAAGGTGGAATGAGATGAGGATGTTTGCTTAAAAAGGCACATTGAGCAGGTTTTGGAGTAAAAAATGCTACACTCAGATAGATTCTGCAATACTACAACTAGAAGGCGATGTTTGTGATCAAGAACATGAAAAAAGTTAGCATCAAATGTCTTTTAATCAAACCCAAATCATTGAATACAGGCTCGATTTTGCCAAAACTTTTGAAATGACATCGTCAGTGTACTTTTAAGAATACTTTCTGCACTGGAAGGGTACTTACTCCCGGTGAAGGCGATCCAGCGGGCGTACTTGGTGGCCTCCCGGCGCCAGTGCGAGGCCACCAGCAGCCCGCATGTTACAGTGAGGGAGATGATGCCCATGATGATGAAGAAGAGCGTGGTGACCCACTCGGGCGGGAGCCGCGGCGGGATGCACGTGCGGTCACGCCCGTGGATCGTCTGACACTGCCGCACCAGCCCTACCGTCAGAGCACCTGAGGAGAGGAGAGATGAGGGGAGAGGGAAGGAGGAAAAAGAGGAAATGCATCAAATTAATGATTAAAATGAATAACTTAATAATTTAAGTCAGGTAAATAAGGCCAAATGAACTCGAAATCCAGCATCCAACTAGGGCTGCAACTAACAATTTTCATCGATTAATCTGTTGTTGAGTGTTTCCAAAAGCCCAAGATTATGTCCTCAAATGCCTTGTTTTGTCTACACACCAAACCAAGTTTAATGTCATAGAGGGGCAAGTAAAGCTGAAAATAATGAAGTTTAAGAAACAGCAATCAGAGACCTGAGGTATTTTCCTTAAAAAAAAGGACACAAAAAAAAACAATTACCAAAATTGTTGGCGATTAATTTAACAGTCGACAACTAATCGATGAACTGATGCAGCCTTACATCCAACAATGCAAAAATATCAGTCTAAGCTCCAGCTCCCACTTCATAACTGCGGCAGTAAGGACCATGAATTTAATTAGCCTGTTGGACCATTGTGTTAGGCAGCTCCTGCTCATTAAATTAGGATGTCACCTCATTGTCTCAGACACATTCTGGTTGCTCGCTCCCTGTGGCAATCAGAGCTCCTGGAGGAGCTGTTGCATCCAATAAACAAGCAGCTGTGCCCAGAGCCATCTCCAGGAGAGGAGACTCGCTGGCTGGATTAAGTGCTGTGTCACAGTTTTACACAGCGACTGGCGAATAAACGGAGTCGGCAGGGGAGCTACTGAATACAGTTCACCACCGTACACTTCAGCGTGGCTGCCATCTAGACCTACATCTTGTTTTTTTACTTCCACAGGCGAGGCCTAAGTGTGCCCAACAGTCAGCTGCTTTACTGGCAATCGTGGCTCATATTCCTTAACCATCAGTATTAGTATAATTATTAGCTTAATTGCACAGTATCCACCTTCACCTAACTTTAGCAGTAGGATCTCTACTCATGAAGCCCAGTCCCTTATCTGCTTTTTATTCACTGCCACAACAATTAGTGCAAGCAATGCAACATTATTGCATTACTGCAACCAGCCAGTCTGGTTGTCCAGTTTGGCCATGATTTATTACCAGCATAATCAGACTCAAAACAATTTTTTCCCCCTTCAATTCATCTGTTCATCTAGTATAATACCAGCTTCTAGCCATACATATCAGGGGAATGTCTAAGGCCCCGTCCACATGGAGACGCTGTTTGGGTTAAACGCACCGGTTTTGCTTCGTCTTGGCCGATCGTCCAAACGAATCCTGTAAACGCACTGCCCGAAACTAGCCTAGAAATCTAGACACACCCTAGCGGCAGCAAATTAAATTTGCTGCCAGGGCTAGTCTAGCAACTCTCCGTTGGCTTGAGCTTGAAAAATTAAACTTCTATTAGGCCAATCAAATCGTGTATAGAGTCGTTAGGCGGGCTTAACATAATGATTGATGGCAGAGTTGCAACGGTTTGGCTTGAATCCCCTGCTACTTGAAAACAAAGAAGATGGATGTTGCTGTTGGCAAACAGTGCGACACGAATTAAGCTTTCTTTAAGTTGGCAAAAGTTTGAACTAGCCAACTAGCTCCGCTGGTGGGAAAACGCATAGGACTCATAGCGCTGTCCTATTGCGTGCAGAGGGAATTTGAAAGACAACCGATTATCCCGCTCCTCGGACTGAGCGCTGCGAACGGTGAGTGCCCAGACCCTACATTTTAATGTGGGTCTGGCTCATCAGGCTAGCCTGAAACCGCACTTTTTTGAAACCTGGTCCCAGAGTGGAAAAATCTGAAACCGTAGCCCTTTTGAGTTCGTTTGGACGGCGAAACCGCATACTTGCGTATTGATGATGTCATCGGCACACCTCAGCTGCCCTGGACTTGACACTTATAGTATTGCCTAACAATACTAGTTTTCATACATGACATTACCTATGATTACACTCAGTAGGATAAATATCACAACTGGTGCTGCGCCGCGCCAATAGCTTATGACTTGGTGGACTGAACAGTGTTTTTTTAGCTACTGTCAGTGACGCGAGAGAACTAGTCAGAAGTTATTAAGGAAGTGCGGTGTAAGTTTAAATTAATTTAGTAGTGCCGGTGTCATTCATTTATTTTACATGTCTTACAACATAAATAAATGCATTCATATTCTAGTGAAGTCAGATATGAGCATACAAAGACGCTTAACTCATGTTAAGCCTATGGTAGATGCGCACTAAATGCGAATGCGCGATTTGATACAGGCAAAAGTATCGACTGTTACTAACGAAGGTATTATAGCAATATTATAAATGTGGCGACGGAATAGCCTAGAACTTGGGTAGGCCTAGCGTTTAGTAGCCTATGCACTTGCGGTGATATCCAAAACTAATGTGAATCGCGGACTATCCTACAACCAAAGAAAGTAAAGGAGATTATTTGTACCTGCGTTAGCCAAATAAAGGACGGGACTGCAACCCTTCACAAACCGTAAAAATGAAGTTTATTAGTTTTACAGTTGACAGTTCACCATCAGTCCACACAAACAATTCTGGTTTCCTTGTACACTAGCCATTTTCCGTAGCTGTCTGTTTGTATAGCCTACAGCGCGCAAGCTTTGGTCAATTTCTGTAAAGAAACAGTGCCACCTATAGACCTGGGATATGAAGTAACGTGTTGAGTCGTGTTGAGATGGATCCGTTTGGACGCAAATATTCTTGATACAGTTCCAGGGAAGACGGAGGAAAAAAAGATCGGTTTGGCACGTGTGGACTAGGCCTAAATGCTACAGGGGCTAGCCACTACATTAACGGAGAGTGGCATCATGTCACAGCTGGATGACTGGACAGTCCCTTGAGGACAGATCTGTGCATTTACTTTTCTGATGGCAGACAGACAGAACCTTCCAGAAGCTCTGTGCCTCTCTCCCTGTCTCTCTGTCACAGCTCCAGCAGCTCACAGGAGAGCATGTGGGGGATAGAGGAGAGGAGAGGAGAGGAGAGGAGGCAGCACGCAGCCTGAGAGCACTGAGCATGTGACAGAGCCAATCACTTGATCATAAGCACCCTTTCAAGAGCAGTGGAGCCTCAGGCGACGAGGACTGTGCTTCTCCCTGTGAGGAGCTGTGTGTGTGTGTGTGTGTGTGGCCTTAAGAAGAAAAGAGAGAGAGAGAAAGAAAGGAAAAGAGGAGAGAGAGAGTGGGAGGAGAGCTTGTGACTCTTGGACCATTGATACAGGCCTGTGGGGTCAAACCTCAAAATCACCAGCACTATTGACACCAGGTCACAGGCTACTGTGAGATAAAGGAAGTGAGAACAATGGAGCTAAAGTAAAGGGGGGGTCCAACGCTCCAATTCACAGGCTGACGGCACGGCTCAGAAAATCTCTCTCCCTGACACTCACACACACACACACACACACACACGCACACACACACGCACACAGATTCAGACACATGCAGTGTGCACACAGTGGCTGATGATCTCAGTAAACAGAAGATGCACACTCACATGGCAAGAGATTTTTCACTAGATAGCAACATGACGTGTGTGTGTGGGGAAAAAAAAGTCTCTCTGCTCCGAGTCACGACCGGCGGAGAAGAAGAGAACGTTTAAGAGTCCATTTTCTCCACACAACTCAATTACACCCACCATCTGGGGCCTTTTCGAAAGCGGACGGCCATTGACATCTCTACTTGCAACTCCGCCAAAGAGCTCCAACAGGAAGCACTGAGCCTATATATAGGACATATGTTTGGCCACTTGTTTCTCTGTAACCAAGACTGGTAGAAACCAGAGAGAGTGAGAGCGTGCACACACATGCGCGCAAGAGAGTCGTTTTTTTAAAAACATCATAATTATCCCACGCGATAGACCTTTCAGCACAACCCACCGTGATGCTCCACAGCATTATCCTGCAGGCCTCTCTGTGTGAACCTGTGTGTGGTTCCAACATGGGGTGTTCATCACCATGGAACGGATCACTTTCAAAGTGAGTACGCTGGCATGCACGGGGCAGATCATATCAGTCCATCACAATCCCTGAATGGGAGGATAGGGGGTGCAGAGTGATTTGTATTGAGAGTCAATAAGCGCCATGGAGACAGCCTAAGACATCCTTTTCTTCTGTCTCGGAAGCAGTGCAACTGGAGTGCTGCAATGTCAACATGGTGGCCCAACCCTTCCTTCAGCGCTATCGAACTCTCTCTCTCTCACACACACACACTCAGCGCCCGCATATATATATGTGTGTGTGTGTGTGTGTGTGTGTGTGTGTGTGTGTGTGTTATAGCCCTCCAGGAAGGAATGTTTTGATTCCATTAAGGTGTGGTGCATTCTTTTTCTGCTTAGCAGGAAAATTCTGCCAAGCGTGAGTGAGGGATGGACAGAAGGGGGGGGGGGGGGGGTTCACAAAGCCCTACTACCCTCTGGTCAGTACACACACACACACACACACACACACACACACACATGACCTGCATGCAAGCAAACAAACATATGTGCACATGTACACAAAAGCACGCACACATAAAAACAAGCATACAGGCTTGTGCATGCACCCACAAACACATGCATGCATGTATGCAACACATGCACACAGACGTACGCGCACACAGACAGACACCCACACAAACTCTGAAAGATTTGAAAAAGTACAGGTCAGTGAAGACACTCCGGTCCGCATCTCCCTTAAACAAGCTCCCACAGGCACCCCCGCTGCTCCAACACCCTACTGTTTCAAACCTTCCTGCAAAATGCCAACGTTCAAAACAGCTGGTGCACAGCGGCAAGCCATGGCAGACATGCTGGCGGGCAATCCACAAGACATGAGACGCTTGAGGGATGTCAGACTCCGACACACACCACACACACACACACACATCTCACTCTAAACTGTCAGGAGGCTCTAAATGCAGACTCAGGAGCACTGCAACCACATCACAAGTGAACAGCTCTATCTGAGATTTAAAGTTGATATGCCTGCAGGCCAGAAGTTCCTTCCCCATCCACAAAAAGTGCAGAGTTGCAATAATACTCCTGTCATTGTTTACAGGAGTTTGCCGGCTGAAATGAAATGTTATCACCTGCAATTGGACTTCCCACGACAGGTTTCAACATGTTGCTTTGTGTTTCTCACACAGCCAGGCCCAGGGCGGAGAGGAGAGAGAAAGACCGCTCCCTTCTACCTTCCCAAAAATAAATGTTAAACACAGGGTCCGTCTGCCCTAGGATGCCCAGGCATCGTGATCACATCGCCCTGCTCTCCTCTCTTACTAGCTTCTTCCCTCCCATCCCATGCTCCACCTTCACAGCTTTGGCGCCGGATGTACTGTAGGACAGGAAATGAGGCGGCAGCGTCTCCCTCTGCTGCGTGCTGAACAGGAAGTCCTCCTGGGAATGAGTCAAGTGGCTCATGAACTCAGATGGGTGGGGTGGGGGGTGGGGGGGTGAAGCAAGGATGGCGGGGAAGGGGAGGGGGGGGTGGAAGGAGCAAAAGATCTGCAGGAGTCAGCTTACATCACTCAGCTCTGTGCACCATCAAATGTGTGGGTGTGATCAGTGTGCATACATAGAATGCTCTCAGCAGAAACACAGCCTCTCTAACGCACACAGACCGTTTCAATATGCTAGGTGTCTGTTTGCTGGGAAAAGATAAATGCATCAGATAGAATTATGGCAATCCCAGACCACAAACCTAACCAATTAACAAAGCAATTAAAACAATTAACATACCCGAGAACCATATTAAATGTAAGCTTTACATACGGCTACATCATTTCAAGCCTCCATTCCCTGTTAAAAAGGAGAATATGTGCGTTATCCGGGGGCCAGACTGCACATTTCACCTCACTTCCCCTGTTCATCATTTGATAAGCAGTGGTGCCCCTGGTAACACAGAGACATTAGGGGTGCTTGTCTCCCCAGCCCATGGTGAGATTGCTGAATTGTTCATCGGCATTTGGCTTTCTAAGAGCAGTGGGCGGCCTTGACATTTCTTCCTGGGGGCAGTATTGTTTTCGCTGTGAACACAAAACTGCTGCCTACCGTACCAAATGAAAATAAAAATGAACCACAGAAAGCAGAATAGCTCCACACGCGCTACACCATGATCAGGTGCTGATCTATCCCAGCGCAGACCACCGCAACGAAAGCGCTGTTCTGTCAGCAGGGGTTTATTGTTTTGTTTTTGAAAATGTCAGAGCCAGCCTGCTGTGGGCACTGCAGGCCTCTCTGGGACCAGGACAAAGCCACTCCTCCACTGGGCATGGGTTGGAATTTTCATGCCGGCCTGAGGTTTGAATTTACAAGGGGAGGAAAGGAAAATATCACTTCGACGTCAGAGAGAGTTTAAATAGCCCATACGGATTTAGTCAGGTGTGTGGGTTGGAGCACGGTGAGCAGAAACTCCACTACAGTCCTGACACTGTTCAGAATCGAACAAAAGACAGATACTCCTTTCTCATCCATCTCTCACTCACTGTCCACTGTTTCAATTCAACAATCTGACTGTGCTGGAGTGGACCGTCCAACTCAATCATTCAACTCTGTGTGCATGTGTTGCAAGTTGATGCACTGTAGGTTTTCAGCACTATGCACAAAGAAACATAACAATGACCGGGCGCCCTCCCTGATGATTGAGAGAGAAGAGGATGTGCTCCCGGTAGCATGGCTTAAACTTGAAAAGGCCAGCACAGGCTGCAACGGTTTGGAAAAGTCCGATGTTTATTTACGGGAGTTATAAAGCTGGTAACACTTATGAAAATGTTAAGTCAACCCCTGTGGAAAATCCCTGAAGAGCAGGTAAGGCTGGCATGTGAGGATTTAAAGAGACCTGTCACTGAACTAGAGATTTCCAAACCTACAACACATTTGGTCATGTAGCTGGGAGTCAACAAAAAAAATAATAATCAAGATCCGGAATGCTGACCAAAGCAAAGTGAGCTGCTCAACACGCATGATTGAATATACAGCTTTCCGCGGACAAATTGGGTGACAGGAAAAGTTGACAATCCACTCGGCCAGCAGACAGCGCCCCAGAGAAAATTGCTCTGTCTGTGCTCAGCCTTTCAGACACTAGACGAGAGGCTAGAAACACCACCCTCTGCACTGCTTTCCACACAATCAAGAGAAAGGGAAACCACATCAGTGGGTGCCCGGGTGCCAGAGCTGTTGACACACACGTGCAAGGAATAGTGCGAAGTGCAACACACGGCCTTCCTCTATTGCTGACAACAGGAAGTCCTTCATCTCTACAGGCACCTAGGCTATAGGAGACATCACTATAGCCAACACCGCATCAGTGTCAAACTGTTTGAGAGGCGAGAATGAGGGGGTGTCCCCTCACATTGCTGTGGTCTCGTTAACCCAGCCCTCTGTCCTTTTAAGATAAGAATGAAATGCTGTGCCCAGAGCTAGGTCATGCCAGACTTGTCTCTCGGAGAGTTCAGTTATTCCTGGAAGCCCGTGTCACTCAGTTATGATGCGTCATCATGGTGGGACTGGTGGTGCTTACACAACCAGCAGAGATGAGGTTAACTAAATATGAAAATCAATTCACAGTGGCTACAAACAAGGACCCACCAGGGGGCCATCAACAGAGATAATTATCCTGTGTGTGCACTTCCAACAAATGGCAGGCTGAGCTGATTCAAATGTAATTCTTCCAGATGCCAATTTTGCACATAACATGCAAATTACTTAATCTGTTTTCAACTAAATGTCCCCACAAGTTACAAATTCATTTGGAGTTGCCAATTCATGACAAATGTAAACATCTAAAAGCATCACTCTGACAAGTGCAGGAAGGAATGCCTGCTGAGGACAAAGTCCTTTCATTGTCTGTGCTTCCTGAAAAACCAATGTGGGATTGATACTCTGGACTATAGAAAGCCTCCCTTTTGGAAATAATAAGCAAAGCCAACCGAGTCTCTCATTGTTCCTACAATGAACAACAGAAAGCATAGCTTCTCTTACACACAGGCACAACTGTTTGGCCATTCTGGCTGCCTTCACAAAACCCTATTTGAACCCTTCTTGACCCACTTAAGCAGTCGTGAATAAGGAACAATGAGACGCTGACAATCAGTAGCTCACTGTTTTGAAGGCTGGCGTAAAACATCTCCGTGCTATAGATAGAGATGTACCAGACATCACAATGAACGCCATTATTTATATCACTGATGCTTGACCTCAGCGCACTGATGACGTCGCTTACGGTATACTCATCACAAAAGTTATATGGCCTTTTAAAGACCATCAATAATACTATCCCCACTGAATGTACACATTAAAACATATAGTAATATAATGTTGAATGGCACAACAGTGTATGGCTATACCCATGAAAAAATCGAATGAAGCTGACATCTAACGTTGTTATGGTATCCTCATCAAAGAGGATGTGCTGTGTTCTTGGGGAGACAAAAGAGGATGCTAATGCACAGAGCAGTAGCGGGATCTTATCTTTGTTCAGGGGATTAACCGACGAGCTGAGCCCGCGCGGGGTTGCTCTATTCGCAATTAACCTGGGCTCTTTAGAGTGAGGACACGGCAACCTTGCTGGATGCTGCGAGGGTGACGGAGTCCGCGAAATCCAAGGATGCACTGGAATGGGAGGAGGTCCCACTTTCACCATTAGCCTAAGATAAAAAACATACCTGCCGACTCGCCCGTGTTGATCCAGTCAGGGTTTGCAATGCTAGCAATTGCAAATATGTCTGCGGCCAGGAATAGACATCCTGAAATTATGGTGAGTTTATCCATCTCAGATGAAGTCTATTTGCCTTGAGATTGGAAGGTGAAGAGGACACTTCAGACCAATGCAAACAGATGAGAGTCGACCCCTTCTACTGAAGATTTTACAGGGTCTGTGTCTACCTAGCCCCGTCCTACAGGAGCCCGGTTACAGGCTGAGTCTTCCCTTATTTTCAAGCCACATTGCGGCGCAATACGGCTCTCGCATCAACGGGAGAAGTTCAATACGCCTTCCATTTAAGTGCAGGTGAAAATACGGTATCACATATCCGTGGGGCCGGTTTGGTCTTGAGCTGTACTCCAAACGAACAGATCGCAAAATCTGAAAGTGTGGGCCCAAGGCTCCAGCTTCTCTTCTGGTAGATCCTCTACACAGCAGCGGCAGCGGCAGCAGCAGCATTGGGTAACTGCAGCTAGCCGAGCCGCTAGTAGCTGACCACTATTTCCCCACAGTCGGGCTCCGTGTGCCGGACGGCGGGCCTAAACGGACTTGACGCCCAAGCACCCATTTGAGCGAGCTACGAGAAGGAGTGATGAGAAATACACGGTTATGGCGAGGCAGGCGTCAATACAGGCCGCGATCCTATACACAGCACCATGTCCTTGTTTTCAGCCCTCCCGTTAGACAAGCGGAGCAGTCCTCTTGCTTAATCATGCCCCCCTTTCCTCCCCTGGAAACGCATCTGCACGAACTAGCAAAGCAAAACTGGTAGCGTTTTCCTGCACCACGTAGAGAAGAAAGAATGTGTATCTGCCTACGGCGTGAATTAGCTAAGTCTGTCTGAGCACGATGCGTTAAAGGTCTCTCCGACGCAACTGAAGCAAAATATGTAGCTACCAATCCGCACCAGCTTTCTCTCCCGAGCAAATGACAACGAGAAGCAAACGCGCACCCCCACGCAGCGCGATCGTCAGACACAACAGCTTGCCAACCTCGCGTTCGGTGGGCATTTGATCTCGCGAGATGCGCTGTCATTGAGGGCAACAGTGATGTGGCTGTTTATCAACCACACTTTCCTTATCATTTTCTGATGGGACAGTGAGTCCAGAGCAGCCAAACAAAAGCCATTATTTGTGGTGATCTGATTTATGAGATTACAATTAACAATTGAGCAGTGTCACATAAGAGTCAGTACAGAATTTAGTCAACATCTTGGAATTGAGTGGAATGACTAATATGTTTACTAATGTTTTTTTATATATATAATCTTAAAAAAATAAAATGGTGACTTACATTTGTCTTCCCTCCCTATTTTCCCATAAATAACACTCTTTGAAATCTCATCAGGCAACCTTAGATCACATCAGCCATATATTAACTGACTAACAGGATAAATTGTCTACACTCCCTATGTATTTCCTTAGTCTATGTAAACACATGTTCCATTACCATTATAGACTATATAATATTATACATAACAGTGTATCATACTGTATAATATGATTATATATGACAGTTTTTTTTTTTTTTTAGGCTTTTCAAAGACATTATTTACATTAGGTTTCTTTTCCAACATGTCCCTTGGTGAAGCCTTACAACCACATATTAAACTGATTTTTAAGATGAGCCTTGTGGTTCTATTTTGATGCACTCTCTTCAAACGCACAATTCATAAAAGTTTGGGCCTAAAATAAAAAATCTTATTGTACAATAAATCATTGAAATGAATGTATATTAAGAATTTCCAATCAATTAGAAAAACATTATTAGTCTGGACACAGTACAGCTGAAATGAAAAGCCTCAAACCTTCTTTTATTCTATATATACAAACGGACAGGGGCTGGGGAGAGAAACACACACACACACACACACACACACACACACACACACACACACACACACACACACACACACAAACAAAGGGAATTAAATCCACATGAACTTCAGTGGGTGAAGTGTGGGAACACTGGCAGATTCAGCTCTCCTCTAATCGCCCCAGGATGGGTCTGCCAGTAAACTGAACAACAAAGCTGTAAAGTACACTGTCGCCAAAGCAGGGAAACTCAACAACCCCCCCACCCCCCAACATCATCAGCACTGCAGACATGATGAAAAGATTAAATCGTCCTGCGAATGTAAATGTTTTGGTAAGGCATGTGGAGGAAGTTAAACCTTCTAACTGCGGCCCTGTTCCATGACAACTTCAAAAACGAACCTGGGCGGCATGTTGCTAAAAATGGCGACTGCTTTAATCGCTTTTCTGTGTCTTCTGCTTGTTGTGATTTTCTTGCCGTTTTCGTTTCTGCCTGTGAAGTTCCCTGTAGTGCAGTTTCTTAGGGTTAAGTCCGTACGCCCTCAGTCTCTGCCGGCTAAACTCCCTACCGCCCAGTTTGACCTTGAAGGACCTGGAGAGTAGCCGTCCACCTGGGTGCCTGGGCTTTTTCCTGGGCCACTTCTGCTTGTCCACTTTGAGTTTGGTCGTCTCTTCACCGGCAGCTTCTGCCACCACCACCTCCTTACGCTCCTGCAGCTTGGGCTTCTTCTTTTTGGGGACCAATAACTCTTCTTCATCCTCCTCTTCCTCAGCGCTCATCTCTGTTAGGGCTTTGAGGATGGATGCCTCAGTGGTGTCGGCAACTGTGTGACTACACCCAGCTTCCTCCTCCTCCTCTTCCTCCTGCACATTCTGCCTCTGTTCAGCATTCTTCATCCGATCTCTCCTCTTCTTCCCAACTTTGCCCTTGGCCTCCTCCTTCTCTTCCCTGGATAGCACAAAAAAAAAAAAACATAAGAACCTAGAGAAATATGAGCAACAAGTGAACCTAAACAAAAACTTTTGTTTTGCTTTTTAAGTAGTGAGGCTCAATGGCAGCCTCGGCTATTCGGTGCACAGCACATAAAAAACTCTTTGAAGGGAAACCGGGAAAGGTCTGGTACTCACTCGGAATAAAGGGAGACAAAGATCTGCTTCTTCTTCCTCACATCTTTGGCTTTGACCTGGTAATTCTTCACATCGCACAACTCGTCTTTTTCGGGCCTGACACAGAAAATTCAGGAATAGAGACGCCTCAGTCAGACAAAAAGTCTCAGTCTTTTTCTGGAAGCTAAAAGGATCTAGGTGTCTTGTGCTCTCAAGAGAGGTTATTTCTGAATGCCTCCATCCTGGAGAAAGACTAAAGTCAGAGACTTAGGTACCTGTACATGCAGGTCTTCTTCAGGGAGCACCAGCGATTCAGCTCTTTCTCATCTGCGGTCAGGATCTGCAAGGGGGAAAAGAGGCGCATGCTAACGGTGATGATACAAAGGGTAAACTTTTCAGCATTGTTTGCTGTGAAATGTTGATGGTTGTGGAACTGATGGTCATGTTACTGCCAGTCATATGTTCGACCAGCAAAACATCATGAAGTTAAACTTGCCAAACCCAGCTAAACAGTCAGCCAAAGGCAGATAAACATTGGCCATTGATAACAGTTCAACCATAACTTCTTTTTAGATATTTCTGTCAGAAAAGTGCTGTCTGTTTTCCCCTAAAAGTCAGTGGGAACGTATCGCAATTCAAAGTTCCCAGTCCAACTTATGGCACCCAGGTGGACGGCTACTCTCCAGGTTGTTGCCCATGGACAAAAGACAAGGACAAAAGAGCTGAAATCCCCATGCCAACTGTAGATTCCAAATTCCACGCTCACCTAACATCCTACTCCTGTTCATCTCCCCTTCCACCCATTTTCCCATCACCTTGTCAGCTCAGAGAGAAGATTACTGTCCTCATATCCTGGTCAGAGCTTACCCCAGAGGGAGCAATACCAGGTCAGACACAATCCGATCTCATCAGTGCTAGACACACTCGATCTTATGCCACTGCTGGGATTTGAACCCATGCACTCCTGAACTACAGGATTGGATTCTAGTCCTGACACTTTACCTATTGAGCCACAAGTGCTCCACTTTTACTAAGCAATTGCACCATTCTCACCTCATCAGTACTCAGGCCAAAGTCATTGGGGACCACTTCCCTATAGCGAAACCTGCAGGGTTGGTCATCTATAATGTCCTCGTAGTCCAGGCGGTAGTATTCATCAAGGTACTGCTCAAAAGACTTATTCTCTGGAATAAAACAATTCATATAAATCACAGATAAATAGCAGATCGATGCATCAAAGCAAATGACAATTCTCTGATATAATAATAATTCTTGAAAAAATAAATGTATATAATTACTAGGGCTGTCAAAATAACGGATTCATTTCAATTAATTAATTTGAGAAAAAATAACTCATTAAAAAAAATAGTGCAGATTAATCGATTCCGCATGACCCTGATCCGTTCTAGTCAGTAACCATTAGACTGTAAAATGAAGAAGAGAGAAGAAAATGTGCTGCCTAGATCATTGATTGAAACATTGATGGTGCCTGATCTGATGGTGTTGATAAAAATAAAGTGTTGATTAAAATAAAGTCCTCTGCAATGTCTGCAGCAAGGAATTTGCATATCACCAGAGTTCGTCAACTCAAGTCGCACATCAATGCAAAGAAATAGTGTTGACATTGAGGGGAGTGTTAATTTATTTTCATTGTGTCCCCTAGGTTATATCTGTGACCTGAAATGCCTTGTACAGTATGTGAAAAACACTTCTTCCTGAAGCACTTTTGAATTTATTTCCTCAGCATATTAGGTCATATCATAGATTATTATGGCCATTGTTTGAACAGTGAAAATAATAATAAATACGTTTTTGAACTTCAATGTCACTAATGCTGATTATTCAATGATTCATTTGAATTTAAATATTTAAAATACTTTCACAGCAAAAATTATAAATGCGATTCATTTAGATTAATTAATCACAGAGTATGTAATTAATTAGATTTTTTAATCGATTGACAGCCCTAGTAAATACATGTTAATTGCAACAACCTACATACCGTAATTTCAACAGAATTTCAAATGAACAAAAACATTTTTTTTTTGTGGCATACAGTCCAAAAAACACTGATTTTGACATAAGCCAATGGATATTTTCTTGGTGCTTGCTATGACTTACTTGGGTCAAACACGGGCTTGTTTTTAGAGATGACCTCAGCGAAGTGGGACACCTTCCTTTTCTTGCCCATCAGAGGGACATCATCTTTGGAGAGCTTCTGCTGCTTCTTCTTCTCCTCTCGCTCCTTCTTCTTCTTTTTCTTCTTGGCAGGCTGCTGACTGGGGTCATAGTCCGCATCCATCTGCACAACATCAGTTCAGATCGGATTTAGACAAAATACCGGACTGTGCTATTGTCAAGTGGGGCAACCAGGAACATGACGTGAAAAGAGCTGACCTAATCCAGATCTGGATGGCCATGCAAAGGGGACAAAGACATGGTGACCTTGTATGAAGATTTGAAGTAGATTGTTGTGTGAATTATTATGTAAATCTTATACAGGGGGTGAGGATAGTCACTATTGAGTTGCTCTGAACTTTATACAATTGGTTGCATATGAACAGTACTTAGGTATAATTGCCTTTTGTCATGCCCAATGACTTCACTGAAATGTAATAAAGTATGACATAAGTGTCAGCTGAAGGAGTAAATGAACAATACAGATGTGGTCTCTACAGCATCTGTCTTTGAGGGGGAAAGGCATAGGGCACAGAGGGCTTGCTTTTCCTGAGAGGACAGTTAATGGACAAAACAGGCAACATAGCAGGAGCTCACAATGAAATCAGGGTCATCACAGGTTGGCTCATAGTATTCAGGCTTCTCGTCGCCATAGTCTTCCTCTTGTTCACCGTCGCCTTCATCACCCTCTCCTGTCCAGGTGTCCCAATTCCAATGGCCTGGTGACACAATATACAGACCTCACTCACTCACTCACTCACTCACTGGAGAACAATGTCTGGTAAAACAATAGTGTTCAGACAACAGTTCTTACCATCCTCAAGTTCCTCGTCATCAAACTGAGGCTTTTCATCCTCGTCCATCCCATAATACTCATCACCAAAGAATTTCTACAAAAAACATACAGCATGAACAATTAGACCATAAAGACCATGTAGAAAAATCAAGTGATTTTCAACATTAATAGCATTGCACAATTGTCAGCACCAGCAGCACCACTATTCTCCTAAAAACAGCATTGTACATTTGATAATATGAGAAACATATAAGCACCTTATTATAAACCTCATGCATGTACTGAGCCTGGCCAATGTTTATTTGCCTAGAGAACATGTTCCCTAGGCCTAGAGGACCTAATGGCATCTTTCAGAAGTGTGGCCGTGAGAGCGTACCTCCATGAGCTGGTCGTGCTGCTGCGGGTCGAACTCTCCCTCCAGGTCGTGCTGGCTGAAGGCCAGCTCCTCGTTGCCCGTCAGGTCCTGCAGCCGCTTCAGCTTGTCCATGATCTCGCTCCTCTTCAGGTTCTTCAGCTGCTTCAGCTGCTCCCTCTTCTGCTCCTTCTCCTGCGGGGAGCACCAGGAAGAGGTGGAGGAACAAGACAGGAGGTAAGACTCGCGGCACAAAGGGCTTTTGGTTCAACATTATCTAGGGACTAGTAAGATATGCCAGATATGCCAGATAAGCTGAGATGATCATGACCTCCCTTTCCTCCTCTCTCTGGTTCTTACCAGCAGGCAAGACATGTAAAGCTAGAGTGCTTTCCTTCAGTATTGTTATATTAGTATTTGCTGCACAAATAGAGATTACACCATCAAGTACATCTATGTACCTTCAATATTGTTATTTTTCTGCAGACAAATGAAGCGGTCATATTTAGTTATCTTTTAATGTCAGAATGGACAGGTATAAACTCTATTCTCTGCCTTCTCTGTCTAACTTACTAGACACCATACTAACATATAAAATGTAATGGCTACATACATTTCAGGGGAGAACTGAGGATATACACAAGGCTAACCTAAATAAATGAAATAATGGGAGAAAGACTGGAATGTCTTACTTTTTTCTTCCTCTCCTTTATCTCCTCCCTCTTGCGTTTCCTCCGCTCATCTTGCGTACGGACGGAGGTGGCAATGTTTCGAGGGTATGTTTTCACCTGCAAGAAATATATGAGCATTTAGACATGTTTAACAACAAACATGCTCTAACTTTGTGGCCCATTGGGGCACTGAATCACCTTTATAGCATCTGGCTCCTCAAAGCGGAAGTTGTATTTCCTCTCAAAGTCTTCCTGCTTCTTTAGGAACGAGTCTCCTTCATCCTCAGAATCCTCCACATCGTCTTGGACCAACTCTTCATAGGTAGGTATCCTGTATAATAAACAGACATCATCCAAAAAGAAATTATTTTTAAACCAAAAGGTAACTGCCGTTTTACTGTCTGAAGAATTTTACACCATTCATTCAATTTAAGCCAATGAATCTACACAATGATTCAATTACCTACCTAAATAACAAATTCCCTACAGCAAGCAAAACCTTGTCTTGGTCATAAAAGGTGATAAATGCCTTTTCCAGATATTCATTCTCTGAGTAATATAAGCTTCAGTGCAAACAGCTGTATCACAGCATTGAACCACACAGAGAAAAGGAGCTATGACAGTATGACAGGAAGTGATGAGAGCCCAGTCACCTGTCTTCATCATCCCCCTCCAGGTAGCCCTTGTTGAGGACATAGTCCCGCAGGAAGCGCTCCTTCTCATCCAGCTTGGGGTCATTCCAGTACTCCTTAAGGTATGACTGCACCGGCACAAGAGCGAGTCAATTCATCAAAAGCAAAAAAAACAGATCACACCTCATAGAGGTCACATTATCAGTGACCTCTATGAGGTCTTAAGAAAGTTGGTGTCTTTGTGCGAATCCATTACAGCCCCTTGATGGAGCGGTTCTGACTACAGACTCACCATGTCCTGAACTTCCTCCTTTCCCTCCAGGTCAGCCTGCCCCTTTAGCCACTCCACATAGTCTGCCTCCTCATTGTCCTGATACACACACACACACACACACACACACACACACACACACACACACACACACACACACACACACCGAGTGAGTGTGTATTGCCAAGGGGAAAACCTTTGTGTATGTTGGAAATGCAGATTAACAAAAATATGAACACTGTGCAAAGATGTATGCATTTCTTATTGGTGAAATGTGCATAATATCCAAGGTGTACAAGGTCCTATGCTGCACTACTGAGCAGCTCCTGACCTTCTCTTCTTGGGTTTTGACCCTTCTCTTTAATAACATGCCATCATCATCACTGCCTTCATCGCTGTCCTGCATGAATTTGCGAAAACTGGGGGAAAACACAGACAGACACAACCCAGAGTCACACAAACATCATGAACAAACAAATCTATGTAGAACTCAACTACAACCTCAGGGCTGAAAGTCTTACAATCTGTTTGGGAAATGCATACCTGGCTTTTATATCCCTCTGTTCCTGCATGTAACTGGGTGATGCAGCTCTCTGTGAGAAGACAGAATAAATACATTAACATGTGCACCCTACACAATAATACACATACACCTCTACATAATCATGTTCACACATGCAAGTGAACAAGAAGTGTGGCCAAGCTCTGTAAACAGTACCTCTTGCATTAGCCTTGATGCATCCTCATTCTCACTGTCATCTTCATCTTCATATTTCCTAAGAGCAAAGACACGTTTTGAAGAGGTCATAAGAAAATGCATCACATTACTGTGACAACATGGTCTATTTGCCCATCACCCATTAATGGAGTTACATCAGTGCAAGCTGAAATAGACTTACTCACCCTCCCTTTTCCAGGATAACTTTGCGCTCATAGTCCCGCAAGTACATTGGCTTTACAGCTGCCTTAGATGTGGATGGCTCCTCATCATCACTATTGGACCCAGTTCCTATTGAGAAATACAGACAGGGTGTGAACTTGGTAAGACATTTTAAACTGAACCTGTTGATTTTTTAAGACCATGGTAAAGGGTGAAGGCACTTGCCTTCTTCTGCGTAAAATGTTACATCCTCCTGATAAATCTTAGGATCTTTTTTCTTCAGCAATGAGAGAGTTCTGTAGAAATCCCTCTCTAACTTGGGATCAAGCTCCTGTCAATGAATGAAGCAAACATTAGACATTAAACATTAGAAAACAAATGTAACATGTTTTTAGGCATCATTATTGGGCCTTTTAAAAGTTTTCAGAGGTTTTACATTCAATATGTCCTGCATTCATATAATTTGAGGGTATTTGATGCTCACCACTTCACTGTCTTCATCGGAATCCGAGTCCGATGTATCACTGCCATCCTCCTCATCATCACCGAAGCGGTCTTTCACTAAAAAAAAAATATTTCACACTGTTACGAGGTCATTTCCACCCAGAAAGTCTAGCACTATGTTCCAATCCACGTACTTCCATCTTTCATGCAGTGCGCTGTGTCTGTTTCTGCTGAAGTTGACTTAACGTTACTGGCAAAGTAAGTGGTTCGTTTCTTCTTTTTCCATGCAAATAACGTAAGTAACGAGTAACTGCAAAATAACTTTCTGTTTCAGCTTATCACTATAGAATATCAAAATTAATGGAAAAACAAGTTAGTAGTAAAGCAAGATGGTGTTAGCACAAGCCATGCTAATGTTAGATGTTGACTGTGACAACTCACACTTTTGCAGTTCCTCCTTTTGTCTGTACTTGTCATATTTCTCTGCAAATTTTGTATTGATCTTAAATTCCGTCTGACCAGGCATTATGTCTGAAGAACCAACTATATTTCAAAAGTTACTACTTGATTTACAGATTCACAGTTCCATTCCGCATGGAAATGTTCTTCTTTCTTTCTGTCGTGGTTCGTGGTGGCCTTCCTGTACTGCTGCCATCTACTGGAATGGAGTATCCATAATCCTAATAAACTAGACCCAAGATGCTTGGTGAGCGCTTAGTAGGCCTACAGACAACCTAAATCTAACTTTTCTTTTAAAAAAAAAATAAAATAAAAAAAACACCTGGCAACAGAAATCAGATATATTTTTGTCGAATAAAATTCCAAATTAGCAGACTTGGCCACCAAAATAATAACGTAATTTTACAGACAGATGGCGCTGCTGCGATGATGAGAGAGAGAGACCTGTACTCCACAGGTATGAAATACCAAAGCATTACCAGTAGAGACCAACAGAGTGCATTGCAATATCCATTCAAACCAACAATTCTCATTACACCTTATAGAATTTCTATTCTGTGATGGATTATTCTTTTTAGCAGGTCGGACATAACACATTAGGTAGGAAGAGCCTTGCTCCATCCTCCTATGTCTATATGAGTCAGGAGGACATTTAACACCCTTAACCCATATTCAATTTTCTAAAGCACTTTTCTTATCGTTTTTGGTTGACCTATTATGGCATCATTATAAGAGAGTATTCTATTTTTATTTTAGTCTAGAATGGGAGTTGCTGATTTTGTTGTAACATTTGTCATTTAGCACACATTGATATTTTGTTGGTACATCTGGAGATAAAAGTAAATCAGTAATCATAGATTATGAGAAAGTACTGGAGCTGAAATGGAAATGGAAATTCAGTCTCTCCCTGTAGGTCAGATCTGGATTGTAACTCTAAAACTGTGTGGATGAGCACCACTTCAGTGTCAGGATCTTCAGAGGATCCTATTTGACCCACGGTCAGGAAACTGTTGAACTTGCACATAAGTGCAGTGTCTGACACCTAAGGCGGGAAGGAAAGAGGAGCAACTCATCATGTTCAGAAAGAGACGTGACTAGAAGTGAAATGAGTGGTGAGATTCTTCCTGGCTAAGCCAGAAGCTCACTCCATAGTCAGTGCTTCCAGGAGCTGTACATGCATTTTAACACAAGTTCAAGGAGGCCTATGTGTGTGACTAACTCTTATTTCATTGTTTCTTAGTAATGAACTCTAATCTCCACAATAATGTGGCAGGAATACAGTGAACATGCTTGAACTGGTAGTTTTCTTTTGGGGGGAAATCCAAAGTGAGTTATAGTCTCTTCCTGTCACACAAATGTCAGACATGTGGAGCAGTTAAGATGATGCTGGTTTTTGCACAATGATCTATTCACGGCGTGTACACTTGAGTATAAAGACGGATAACATTTTAAAGACCCACCCATCATTCCTTTATCTCTCATCCGTATCTTGTGATGATTTCCACAGCTATTTTGTTTGCTTTGTAGATTAGCAGTATTGCTCATAGTCATTTCCCCTCCATAAATACTGTAGCTCCCATACAGCAGATGAGATTAGATTATTAGAATCTCCTCCTTGGGTCTATTTACATTGCAGCCCATAAGGAGGCCTGTCAAATAATAACATATCCCAATGCACAGAGGGGAGCTGACGCAGGAAGCATGTTTATAGAACCTTGTTCAAGTTTTTTCCCCCCTTTCCCCCCCTAATATCATTCTGGGAAGCTTGGACCACTAGGATTTCATGGGGCTTAGAGGAGGCTCTGGGGGAGTAAGGGCCCTGACATTTTTATGAAGTTGGAGGCTCGGGGGTGGGGTGTGTGTGGGGGGGGGGGGGGGGGGGGGGGGGTTATGGGACTTGTGTCTGATGTGTTAGAAGCACAGCATGTAGGCATTTATGTAAGGTAAATTACCGTAGTCTGACATTGACTTAGGTTTTGTCACATTTGTTTGGAACCTCTATTGAATGCCTACAGATAAACATCAAAATCTGGGCCATACTAGACTGACCTCATGCAAAAAAGAGGAGAAAATGTGTTTGATGGGAGGCCTCTGCTTCTATTTAAAAATGTCCTGAAGCACTAAATGTATTGTTTATATAGTCTAAACGCAATGTTGTCTTGTGGTATACGCTTCCTCAGTGGACAGTAATGCAGCTGCTGAACATCTGTTGCCATGCAATGGCAAGTGTCCTTCACTGGCCTCTATCCCTGAATCCCCTCTTGCAATCTCTGGGAAATGTAAATATTTCCACCCTACACTTATAGAGTTGGCAGCAACGCAAAGCACACAGTAAAGAGGTTCAGAGTGCAGAGTGTGCTACATTAATGACGGCTTTGATGTGGCCGCTAACCTGCAGTTGAGGTGGTTTTCCTTTGCCCCAGATTAAGTTTTAGTGATACAGGGCCGTGGTTATAAACACCTAGGGATTGGGCTTGACGCTGATTAAGAGAGGTGGCACTGAATGACACTATAACTAGTTGAGTATTCTAGTTATATTGGATTATAAAGAAACCTGTGACACAAAGACATAAGCTCAAATTGGAATTTTTGAAACACACAAGAGAAGAGTGGATTTGTGTGCATATCTGATCCCAGAATCATTCACAAAATGACAGAGTGATTAAACAATCTAAATTCCTGGAGTGGGGACATCGGAAGGAGGGGTTGCATCAGCTCAGTCAGTCTAACCTACTCAGATTGAATCGCTGGTATATAGCTGGAACACGTCCCATGGCCTCATTCCGCAGGCTCTGTTTGCGTGCTCACGGGGGCCATGGACTCTCTGCCTCCTCATCTGGCCCGGTGCTAATTCTCTCTTTCTCTCGCAGGGGCCCCATTTCCACTGCCCTCTATGGGCAGGCCTCATCTTAAATACTAGTGACAGATCAGCAATGGCTACAATAGCACCCTCACACAGTCCTAGAGCTTTTGTTACAGACACAGATAGTCTCTTTTGGTGGGAAATCAAAAGCCTAAGTTTTTTCCAAAGTACTGTTTTACCTTTTTAATGTAATGTTTTTTTATACACAATAATAGTGTGTAAATCTTTTTGTTGGGCACTAGCACTGCGTATTCATTCACATAAGTGCATTCACACTGATAATTATGATTAAAAAGAGCACTGAAAGTATATGGACGCTTTTCACCCTGAATGATTGCCATTTTGGCTGCGTAGTAGGGGAGGGAGATTATAGACTAACCGATATTGTTTAATTACTAATGCCAAAAAAAATTAGTCTGCATCAGTCCTCTTTCCTCAAATCACTCTGTGGCACTGTTGGTATAACAAATAACTAAATTTTATCTATTGTAGTGTTCATACAGCAATATGTGTGCATGTGTGTGTGGGGGGGGGGCATAACACAGTTTTGGGGGTGTATAATGGCTTAGATTGGAGTGCAACAGCATATTTGGGGACACTGTATGCTATGGCTCCAGGCATCCCAAAGTGCTTGGAGGAGAATGCACTGTAGTTATCAAGTGCAGATTAGGTGCCATTTTACCATGTACTGAAGCTTAATATTCGTGTTTCATTGTGGCCAGGTAGCCCACAATGCTGTGTTCATGACATTCCCAGCTTTGTAAATCCATCCTGTGGGTCTGTGACACCTGACGGACACACACAGAGGGCGGTGTCTTTGTCAGAGAGGCCCATTGACAGGGACTGGTGCCAGCAGGTACTTGGGGAGGGGTCCTGCTTATTACTACACTAGGGGCTCTCATGCAAAAAAATATTTGTCACTTGGAGATAACGACAAGGTGAAATGTCTAGATTGGTACAGTGTGATCACAAAAATATTACCATGACGTGTGGCCTTCAATGTGCTTCGTAGAAATGGTCTTGTGTTATTGGTTAATTATTGATGATGTAAAAGCCTGTGATTCACTAAACTCCCGTGTCATGCTGAGAAAGACAAACAATGTGGGACACTTTGTGTCATTTTCCTTGATGTTTCCAGTGTATGTTAATGCACTATTTTATCGGTAATCAATACCATTTAAAGCACACACTGCTACTAACAACAGCAGTCATGTATTAGCCAATGATTAAAAAATGTAGAACACTAACAGTGGCACAAATGAATATGTGTTTTTTATGGGTATAATAAATCAATTTGCAGTACACTGTAACAGCAACCATGACAACAGGAATATATGTGTTTGCATACTGTGTGTGTGTGTGTGTGTGTGTGTGTGTGTGTGTGTGTGTCTGCGTCTGTGTCTGTGTCTGTGTGTGTGTGTGTGTGTGTGTGTGTGTGTGTGTGTGTGTGTGTGTGTGTGTGTGTGTGTGAGAGAGAGAGAATGGGTATGTGTGATCTTGTTTTCCTTTTGCCATTCAGATCCAAATAAAAGCATTTGTGTGTGTGTGTGTGTGTGTGTGTGTGTGTGTGTGTGTGTGTGTGTGTGTGTGTATGGGTGTGTGTGTGTGAGAGAAAGAGAGAGAGAGAGAGAGAGAAAGTGTTTACCTTTGCTTTACTGGTTTATCACACATCTCCCTCCAATAGCCTTGAACTTTGAGGTGGCGTCTGCAGACGCCCACAGACCACTGCCCTGGAGCTGCAGGTGACCAGAGACCTATTTTCTCTGACCATGTGCTGTTGCTGTGGCCAGCTCCCCAGCAGCCTCTGTGGAGTGCCAGAAACGTGAGACAGCCCATGTGTCCGATAAGCCTAGGTGCTCAGGTGGAGTTGGGGCCGGCTGCACCCACTTGTCAGGTACAAGCCCCTGCCCAGGGAGGGACTCAAGGCACTCTAAATCGCTCCAATACATCAGGATTCTTCAAGGTCATAAGAGATACGAAGGTTTGACAGGTGGGGTTAAAACTGACCGAGAACTGATAATGTACTGTAGGCTGTTATTTGAAGCCAGCTTTCACATTTTTTTTAATAATGGGTACACAAGGATTTAGGTCTTAAATGGTTGTTTCCGTGCAATGTGGACAGTTTCTGTGAGACCACGGTGTTATCAACACTGGGGGTCATGGTTTTATGTCCAGGGGCAGAAGCATAGATAAAAAGCATACCGTTCTATACTCTAAAATCACTTTAAACGAAAGCATCTGTTGTACATACTAGCATAACAGCAGTCGATGCCCGTAACAGTTAGTGACTGACCTTAAAGAGCATTAAATCATTTTTAGTCAATAGATAGATAGATAGATACTTTATTGATCCCCAGGGGAAATTCAAGGTCTCAGCAGCATACAGACAACACAAACACATTCTTTAACAGCAGAAAGAGTAATTAAAGTATATTATATAAAAACACAACTAAGCAATAAGGACAGTAGAAGATAAAGAATATGCTAAATATACTAAAATACAAATTATACTAACTAACACTTAATCTAAATCAATTCTAAAAACAGTATCCACATAGTGGTGATTAATCAATCAGAGGCGCTTGCAATGACTGAGGCAGGGACTGAGCCTGTGATTCTCTGTGCATAGTAAGGTAAGGTAAGGTGCTCTGTGTGAATGTGTGTCATAGTGATAGTGCAATGGTGATAGTGGTCATGGTGATAGTGCAAATGAGTAAGTCCAACAGTGCAACAATGCATAAATAAAGTAAAGTAAAGTCTATATATCTATATATTTAACTATTTTAAGAAAAGGTATAAGTATGGCCACAGTTCGGCTGTGGCATGGAGAGAGGGGTTATACATATGTGCTAATGTGCTAATATAGCACGCAAACAGTGAGGCAGAAAGACAGTGGTAAAAGTGGCTAGTGGACAGACGGTATCCAAACATGGAGGGGGTGAAGAGGCAGACAGACTATGCAGAGAAGTCTATCTCTCCTCTTCCCTTAAGTGAAGCATTGAACAGTTCAATGGCCCTGGGGACAAATGACTTTCTCAGTCTGTCTGTTGTGCAAGGCAGTGAGCGAAGTCTCCAGCTGATCAGGCTCTTCTGATGAGGAGAAGCACTGAACACAGAATGAACTACTTCTTGGTGGCTATCTGAGCAAGAGGTAAACAGGCAAAAACCGCAGTGATCAAGCAAAAGATTGCATTCAATGAATTGTCACTTGTTCAGATAATTTAAATGAAGTTGTGTAAAAAGCTGTCCTACTGTTGACCTTCAGGGTGAAGGATGAAAAAGTTTCTGGGAGCTTATATTAACAGATGTTACTTGTAAACCTGAATGGTCAAACTAACAAAATATTTGATGATACTTATTATCTTATTTTTTTTTATTTAATCCTTTAAAAGCTAAAACAAAGATTTAATTTGAGTATAGTAACTCAAGTATTTAAAGTGACCCGAATCATATACATTCAATTAAGTTCACTGTCAAATAAAACTATTGAGCATTTTCCAAACACGTCTTGTATCTTTCACAACTGAACAATGGACAGCAGAGCAGATAGCAATACATTGGACTGCAATCATCAGGGAAGACATATATGCTCAACACAGCTGGGTAATAAAGCCTATACTGTGTGACATCTACGGGAGTGCTAATCAAAGCTTGACTATAGGTTATTAGTTTTATACTGAGAACACAATGAAATTATGTGAACAGTCAAGTAGGTCTCTTCATTTTTTATTCAATGGACTTCTTCACAATGTTTACCCTGACCATATCCAAGCATTCACCAACATTCAACTACATCTATTCACCAGCACATGTCAAAGATCACTATAAAGACGACACAACCCACAACGTTTGATCAGTACAGCCAATTCTCAAATGCATGCCCTGACAACTATATTTGATTATTTTAATGATTTTAGCAAATGATTGTTGGAATACATTAAGTTGTGTTAAACCATCATTTTGACTGTTATGGGTTTATAGAAGAGATTTTCAATAAAAAAAAAACAAGACTACCTATTTGGAATTGAATGGAAACAGAGTCAGACAGATTTTTTAACACATTTTTATAGTTTTACATCACACAGTTTCGGATTTCACAAACACACCTGGAATTTCTGTATTTACAATGTTAGTCTGACCAATATGTGACATAAATATCAACTCCTGGTATGATTTACAGACAGACGAGAGCACTGTAGAAAAGAATGCCTTCACTGAAATGTATCATTTTAATCAGACAAAATTTGCTTGGATAGTTTGCTGTGTAAACAACTGAGGGTAAACTGTACAGATTTGTTTTTTCAGTCATTTGAAAATACAACATGGAGGTATTTCACAAATGATGTTATGACAGTCAGTTTATATAAAAGTGATTTCACAAAAACAACAGTGATTAAAATGTTTTTAACATTGTCATGACTCATCTTAATGACTGATCTTAATTCCAATTAGAAGGTGATGGAAATGCCATTAGCCAATTTGGACATATTTTTATATAGTCTGTGTTTTCAAATAAATATACAGGAGGCCTTTTTGGAGCATGTTTTTCAATGTACAACAGGGGGGCAGGGATGAAGCACAAACATTTGTAAGTATTTACAGAAAAACATATTTACAAATACACAGAAAAATAACTGTAATCTGAAGGTTGACAATAATTACCGATATCTAGCTGGTTAAAAAAGTGAAATGGTTTTCGCACTCCCTTTTGGCCATAAAATATATGTACATACAAAACGTCTCACCAAAACACCACTAAAATGGTGAGGGTAAAGCATTTACAGACTATGGACATCCTGCCCTCTTTCTCACAATCTCACAAAGCAATGTGTGTAACGCTTTCACACACTCTGGCTACTGTGATGAACAGACAGCCCTATGGGCATCTTCTAATGTAGTTTAATTGGAGATTTATGGAGGTTCCACTTCACAACACTGTGATTTTTCTGCATTTGGCAAATCAGATACATATGTCGTGCAGAATTAAGTGCTCAGTTTCCTTGCATTACAAAAAAACAAGTACAACTATGCTATAATTTTCAAATTTAAGGAATGTTATTGCTTTGTCTAAAAGCACACTCAACCAAAAATGAACATATTGATAAATCTCCATATTAACCAAACTGTAAAAAGATCAGAACAAATAGGAACTAGGGAATTCCCTATGGACTCAACTTTAGATTTAAGGACGGTGTGGATGGACCACCTGAGACACTGTACCATCTAAACAATTAGATTGCACAAACACGAAACGCAGATTAGCACCATTTAAATCACTGCATTGACCTGCATTTGAACTATCCCTACCAGCACTCCACAGACAATGTGATATATTACGTATAAATACAACACAAAAGGTGGAATGCTCCCTAGCCAAAGTAAACTGCATTTAAATCAAGGCACAGACAGAATAGCTTATTGGCACTTTGTTTTGTTGAGGCAAGTAAAAATCCAGTGAAGCCTATTTGTCAGTTTAGCCTGTGGGTTGGACTTAGCTAGCCATTGAAAAACATTCAAACTAGTGTTCGCTCTTACGGGTTTCATGTGGTTTGTATTTTACATATACAACTATATCTGCCTTGAGGCAGTTCAAGACCTTGCTTTCGTAAGGTAGAGGTAGTGCACAATACACTCTAAGAAGCATATTAAAGCATTCCAGGTGTACTGGACGCAAATGCATGGTCTACATTCTCTTCTCCTCACTTCTCAGGGAACTACAGGGCTTTCAACGGGCTCCTTGTAAAAGTGGTTCCATAGTAACACACACACACACACACACACACACACACACACACACACACACACACACACACACACACACACACACACACCCAGACAGACATACACACAAACACACACATACACACACACACACACACACACACACACACAAACACTTCACAAAATCCTAAATGTATTCACATCTAGATACCAGACTGGTATTGCTTCCCACTGATTTGTGCATTAAACAAAAACATCTAGAACCTAGAACATTTGAGGTCTTCTTCAAGCTGAGGGGGACGAAACGTTGAAACATGGAACGACACAATTTGCTTTAATGTCCCCATGGGGACACAATAGGCCCTGTCCTATCAATCAGGGACTGCTACATTGACCGAAGGCCCTGCCCCAAGTACCCTGTAGGGGTAATTTATGGCTGTCATCCTAAAGTAATGTTCACAGTATTTTGGTCATGGTGGGTCTGCAATAAAACTGGATATGTTGTTCCCTCTTTCCAAGAAGCTTAGAAAGAAAAGGACCTCCAAGAACCTCCATATAAATCATGGCTTTGATCTTCATCCCGCCTCATTTCCACTGACAGACATGGTCACCAATGCAGACATCAAGGCATCTCATCGTCCAGGCTGACTACCTGCCGCTGGAACAAAATGCATCTGTTAGCAAGGCTATGACTGATACACTGGCTAGCAGTTAGCGCAGCACTTCTGGCCAAAGGTCAAAGATCTGCAATGCAATGTCACTTACAACAGGATAAATGTAGCCGTCTGAATTGTTTCGGCATATGTGGACTTGGTCTTCCGTGGTCTTCTGGTACACAGGGTTGTCAAAGTGAATAGTATTGGTGTTCTTCAGCTTCCAGTGTCTCCACAGGTACATGGCCCCGAAGCCGAAAGCCACTAGACATACGAGCGCTTTAGGAGAAACCATGAGAGAATATTTTTGAGTTTGTGCTGGGCAGACTTTTGAAGTCCAATATTTGGAGAGTCCAATAATATGGCTTTGAGCAGTCAATATCCTACCTATTGGCATTGCGATGTAGAGGGTCATGGAATTTGAGGGAGCTTTCTCAGGAACGACTACTGCTACTCCATTTGGTTTGTCTGCAATATGGAGAGAATGTATATCAGCAAAGAAGAAACTCGCTTATCGCATTTTAACAGTTTTTAGATCACTATGTTGCTTTCATACCAAAAGGAACTGAAATCCAACCAAATATGAGCAACTGAATCTCTTCAGGAGCATTCAGTCTCCTGTCATACCTGGTTGAGTGGTGGCAGGGACCTCTGTAGCGGTCTCAGGGACTTTTGGTCTCTCTGGCTGGGTGGGTCTGGCTGGAGGTGCAGGCTGGCCAGTGGTTCTGACTTTAAGGGGTGGTGCGCGACTGGTGACTGGAACTTTGGGCTGCACAGGAGGTGACACAGACACTTTGGGCTCAACGGGAGGTGGTTCAGTAACATTGGGCTCAACGGGAGGTGGCACAGTCACTGGAGCTGCATGGAAGAAAACGATCACAAAGTCAAGAGTGAGATCTGGAAGAGATTGACATCTGGGAGGTCTTCCAGGTTGCTTCTGTAAGAGGCATCAAAACTGACTTACCTGGAACACACTTTCTCATGTCTTTAGCCAGAACCATGTGGTCAGGACAGGCACAGGTATACTTTGGAGAGTATCTGGACACCTGTGGAGCAGCTAGACACAGGAACTCACACCCTCCATTGCTCCCTCGGCACCAATTAATACCTGAGATTACAGAGAGAGTTGAATCATTACTGTTCTTCTGCATCATTTCCTTTTTCAATGAGTATATTATATCAAAGGATGCTTGTAACATGGTTGTATGGATGTGTAATATATCACATAAAGCTACACATATAGCTCCATACCTGTGGGTTGCTTGAGGTTATGGTACAGCACAACATCCTCAGGTGATGTCAGGTGTTCTGCCACTGGGGTGATGTCCCTGCCTGTGACACGGTTGGCACTCAGGATGGCGTTCTGGTTGACGTCTGTCCAGAAGACTTTCTCCTGTGACCAACAGGAAATGACACATGGGTTCACAGGGAGTTCATCAGTCATACAGCATCCCACTGGACACTGAGACTTGTACTCGTAATGCAGCATAGTAGGTTTCAGGAATCAGGTGGATATAAATGGAGGTTCATAGTTATAGATGGAAGCATATCTGAAAGGACAAAGACACCCTGCTCACCTCAAACACAGCGACGCTGAGGGGATGGGCCAGCCTCTGCTTGTCTACGATGAGGGTGCGACGGCCACCTCCCTGGATATCAATACTGGAAAGGGTGTGCAGCTTTGAGTCCACCCAGTACAGACGCTGGTTCAGCAAGTCTAAAGAGGGGACAGGAGAGCAAGACATCGTGAGACCAGATCTAGTTTATTCCATCTGACAATGATAACAGCCAAAGGATGCTTAGAAGTGATGACTAAATGAGTGCAGGGTCAGTCAGTGGTATCCGTATGTGGTTTGGATTGGTTCAGTGTGGCAAGGCAGCACCAATCTAAATGAATATTCACCAAGGGTGATGCCATTGGGCCACACTATGTCATCCACCACCAGGTCACTGCGGTCCCCTCCATTCAAGCCTGCCTTCTCAATCCGTGCAGGATTTCCCCAGTCAGTCCAGTACATGAAGCTGGGAAGCACAAATACAAATGGCACATTCCCACGTATGTTAAAAATAGGCAGAGTTTGGGAGTCACGGGGGCAAGAGTAAATTCATGCTATAATCTGGCTTGACCTGTGCTGATAACACTTGTTTGCTCTGCCTTGTAGCTGAAAGAATAAGGCAAACTAGCAAAGGCTGACAAACACAAAATATGGGGTGGGAGAATATCTGTGTGTGGACTAAGCTGGAAAGAAATCAAATCAATCAAATCTCTGCTGATAGCTGAGCGTTATCTTCATTCAATGTCCCTGTCAAATGAGATTTGGAGGTTTTCATGGAACCTACTTGCGAATTGGATCCACCACAATGGCACGAGGCTTGGCCAGGCCCTCCTTGAAGAGGGTTTTTCGACGACTTCCATCGACTGTCGCCACGGAGATGGAGCCACGGAGGCTATCGGTCCAGTAGATGGTCCCATGGACCCAGTCCACAGCAAGGCCTTCAGGCGCATCGATACTTTCGCCAATGACCACGCTGTGTTTGGAGGAATCTAAGGCTGTGTCCATGGAGGTTCTAGGATGTAAGGTGACAGAAGAAAGACCACAGATAAAAAATCTGGATTTTGTCACAGACATTGCAAAAATTACATTTCATGTCTTATTGAAGAAGATGAAGGACAATAAGGTAATAAGATATTTACTTGTAGATCTTCTTATGGGAAATGTCAGACCAGAAGATCTCCTTGGAGGCCACATTCATATCCAGAGCCACCACGTTCTTCAGCCGAGGGATGACACGGACATACTCGCTGCGGTCCAGCGTCATCTTCCTCACCTCATGGCGATTGGTAAAGAACAGGTAGGCCACCGTACCTGCCAGATCCCCAACACAATTGGATTACAAACTCAACATTGTGAGTTATTAAGTAATTGCATGCACCAAGTAGCATGGCCGTGTAGTGTTAGCAGAGACGGTTAAAGCGGAGCTAGTAATCAAAGATCTTTGGTGTTAGTATCAATTACAGTCCATTACAGTACAGTGTAAGTAATGTAACATGGAAGGCCTTATGGTGTCACCTACCAGTGGCTTTGCAGGCTTTGGTGGAGGGGTCAATCTGATAGCCCTCTTTACATTCACACTTGTAGCTACCGACCAGGTTGATGCAAATCTGGCTGCACACGTCTGGGTTGGCACATTCATCGATATCTGTGTAGAGTTCGAAACAGGGCCATGGTTACATTTAACCTACCAAAATCAGGCAATAGTTTGACAATGTTGAGTCAGAAGGGTGAGGGTACATTGTGTGTACAAAGCACTGCATGTACTTTTATGCTGTGCCTTCTCCCATAGAGGGCCATTCATTTTGGTGCCTGCCCACAAAAAAGTAAACACAACCCAAGTGCAAGGGTCAGATGTCCAGTCTCTGGTCCTGACCAATGACCTCACTAAAAAAATATCTAGCTGTGATGCAAGTATTTAGTTTAAAAGAGTGTCCATCTGAATGGTCTCATCTGAATTGCCCCTTTGTCTCTGACCGAAATCCATATGAAATGTGCAAATCATATTTGGTGCCTGCGTGAGAGTATGTGTGAGAATCCTCAAGCACTTGGGAGACTGACCTTCACAGCGTTTCTTGTCCACTAGACGGAAACCAGAGGGACACATACACTCATATCCAATCTTCAGGTCGTTGCAAATATGTGAGCACCCTCCATTGTTGTACAGGCACTCGTTGGTATCTGCATAGGAGACAAAATGCCATATGATATCACTGCCTATGCCTGGAAACACAGTGTAAACAGACTCCTCCAGTCCCAGTCCAATAAATCAAGACCTGTCAGAATGACACTGCATAATCTGTGACCGAATGCAGCCAGTCATTTTAACTCTCCCAGCAATTCCACTGGCCATGAGCCACAGACTACTGCTAACGTCCATGCCTGGTGTGTGTGGGCTTCTTTGTTTTCTGAAAATCTTCTTGTGGGCTGCTGGCTATAGCTGTGGGCTGAACTACTGTCACTGGTCTCTGTATGGACAAGCACCGGAGAAACCGGCTCTGCACATTGATCAGGGCCTGATCCAGACATTGATCAGAGCTTAATCCAGACACTGATCTGCTGCCTGGGGAGCTACTCACCGCACTCTCGGAGCGGCTCGTCGGACCAGTCCCTGCAGTCGCGCTGCTTGTTGCACACCTTCTCCATGCTGATGCACTCCCCACTGCGGCACTTGAACCTGGACGGGGCCACGCAGTGGGAGACTGCCGGAGAAGAGCAGAGGCACAGAGAGAGAGAGAGATGGAGAGAGAGAGAGGAGAGAGAGATGGAGAGAGAGAGAGGAGAGAGAGATGGAGAGAAAGAGAGGAGAGAGAGATGGAGAGAGAGATAGAGAGAAAGAGAGGAGAGAGAGGGAAGTGAGACACTGAAAGATCAGGAATTGTGTGTTGGCTAACGCAGAGGCACTCCTGTGCATAATGAGAGAGGATCGTGAGGGAGAAATGTGCAAAAAAGTCAAAAATCCTCATCATCACATCTGTATACACAGATATTTCACATTTGGTTTAAAAACCACTGAAATCTGAATCTTGAAATAGATTAATATTTCCACTGATCTAGTACATGAAAATTAGTAATCCTAGTAATTAAGCATGGCGTGAGCTGTGTATGAAGAGGTTGGTGAGAGTAGAGAAGAGGTGCGTACCATTGACACAGCCCATCTCATCACTCATGTCTTTGCAGTCATAGACGTGGTTACACTGACGGCTGCCATGGATGCAGGTTCCATCTCCACACTGGAACTCGTCTGGGCGGCAGGTGGTGTGTGCTAAAGGCAGAGCAGAGAGGTGAGACGAGTATGACTTTCATCCTTTATCTTATCCATTCTCTATCTAGCATGGTATTTTATCCCCATCTTTATAGTTTATCACTTGGAAAAGCCTAAATGTTTAAAACAAATCTTGTCTGAGTGTCTGAATGTAAATTAAAATTCTTGTCTGAATCGTCTGAACATTTCAGTCTGAAGAAAATATTTAAGAACAGAAAACATCAAAGCTCTAGTTTGGGAAGATCTTCAGGTCTCACAGGATATGACAGGAAAGTGTCAAAACAAAGAAACAGAACCACTGCAGCTGGAGTGGGCAGTCTTGACTAAAAAGACGTGCATGGTCTAGCCGACCATGCAGCCGACCGACAGACTACCTGACTCCACTACTATGACCAACTAATGCCAGTCCTAATGCTTAACTGAACTGAGTATCGGTCCCTCTGGTCATCAGGTCATCTTTAGACACAGAGAGGTCTTCACTCACTGCAGTTGCTCTCGTCCGAGCGATCCAGGCAGTCGTCTCCGCCGTCGCACCTCCAGCTCTTGTGGACGCACTCGCCGCTGCCGCAGTGGAACTCCTGGGCGGTGCAGGGCCGGGTGGGCGGCGGCTTGGGCTGCGTGCCGCACGTCTCGGGGGCCTCGTCCGAGCCATCGGTGCAGTCGGCGTCGCCGTCGCAGACCCACAGGCGGGGCACGCACTGCGAGTTCTTGCAGCGGAAGGAGATCGAGCTGCAGGTGGCGGCCGGGCAGGACGCCTCGTCGCCGCCGTCGTCGCAGTCGGCTTCCTCGTCGCATACAAAGGACGCCGAGACGCACTGGCCACTGGGGCATCGGAACTCGTTGTTGGTGCACTGCTTTGGAGCTGGCAGCGGGTGAGGTTGGGTTGGGAGAGAACACAGACACAGAGGGGAGTCAATGAGGGAGCAGATCATTGAAAAGGTGTCTCGGCCCCAGCTGTGGCGCAACTGGCTGGGGCACCTGCACCGTACGCCGGCGACCCGGTGGTCGATTCCCGCCCTGTGGTCCTTTCCGGATCCCACCCTGACTCTCTCTCCCACTCGCTTCCTGTCATTCTCTACTGTCCTGTCACATTAAAGGCATAAAAAAAAGCCAAAAAATATATACTGTCTCTATATTTTCCGGGGTTGTGCGTACAAAACTTCTACATTACACAGTAAATCTCAGGATTTGAAATAAAACAATTTTTTCCAACACGATATAAATGTCATTGATTAGGCTGATAATCTCATTGATGCCAAAAGGGAGTTGAGGGAGGTCAGCAGCCACTCACCACATCCTTCCTCGTCAGCAGCGTTATCACAGTCAGCTTTGCCGTCACAGAGCCACAGAGTGGGCACACACTGGTTGAGCCGCCCACCGCAGCTAAACTCTGTTGACCTGCACGTCTTGGCCACTGGGGGAGATACAGCAAAGGGAATGTGAGAAAGAGGACCTCTATTCCCAGTTCTGTAACTGTGTAACGCATAGGCTCTGTATGGCATGTAGTTATACTTATGCACTCCATGAATGATGAAATTAGCAAAAGTGTGAGGAAGCTAATCACAAATGTATGTAGGCTAAATCAAAGACTTCTGGAGTGCTGTGAGTTGTAATGTGAATATGTGTGTTGCAAATGTATAGTCAGAATTTGTCATATATATATATTATACATTTGTTATATATTATACATATATTTGTCAAATATATATATATATATATATATATATATATATATATATATATATATATACATATCTTATATATTTCACCACTAATGAATAACTGTATTCAAATTATATTGCTCATATAATATTGCTCATGTTCTGCGACAGAGGTGAGGACACTCACTGCAGACAGCTGGCAGCTCGTCAGTGCCATCACCACAGTCGTCCGTGCCGTCACACGCCCACCTCAGGGGGATGCACTTGCCATTACCACACTGAAAGTGCTTGGTGTCACATGTGACTGTCTCTGTCAAATAAAAAGATTACAAGGGGCTTAAGTCATTATCGAACCATTGACTACCCAAGAAATATGATAAAAGAAATTACTCTTTCAGGAGGATATGTTTATGATGCAGGGCTTTATCACCTTACCAAGTGGTGTTTTATGACTTTATCAACTCACACCCCATGGTTATCCCAAACTATCAGTGCTCTCACATATCTTCCCTTTTCCATGGAACTTGGCAGTTCAAACACACAGCACACAATCTCACAGGCAACAGTGTGATAACAGTGCGTAGAGTTCAGCTACCCCAGTGCAGATAAGACAGAATGATCTTGTGCGGTGAGCAACCTGCCCCTTCCACTCTGACATATCAACACAGGCCTGTTTACAAGGACTGCCAGTCCCACCACCACACCACAGCTAAATCTCAGCTCATCCCTGAGTACAACCATATGGCTGCCCACGCAATGTCCAGGCATGTCTGTTTGTGTCTAGGTGGGGTTGTCTCGTTTGTGGTCGATTGGTGTGGTACTGATTTAGCTTGAGTCGATGCAGTCAGGAGGCAACAGTGTATATGCTGGTGTGGAGTTATTGAGGTTGAAGGTGGGGATTGGAGTTAACCCTTAACCCTTAAAGGAGTACCGTGTGATGTGTCAGCTGGTAGACCAGAGCTGAAGAATGGCTGAATTAATGGGCACAATGTAAATGGACATTGTAGGCACAAACAGTTTATAACTCATGCACCATCAAATAATTGAATTCATTGAATTCATTGAATTCAACATAGAATTTTAGAACCTTGAATTGTTGCGGAACTTAGAATGTTCAAAAACCTATACCTTTAAGGGTTAAAGGTGTAGGTTTTTGAACGTTCTAAGTTCCGCAACAATTCAAGGTTCTAAAATTCTATGTTGAATTCAATGAACCCAGATATTCTTTAGAACGTTCATTTCCCAACATTCCAGTCACACCGGTGTGACGGTACTCCTTTAAGGGTTAAGGAGTGGAATAGATTGGTTGGGGGGGGGGGACACATCCAGTTGGCACATATGTTCCTCAAGCAGCTGAGATACAGAAGTGTGTTATAGAAGACTATTACAGGCCCTGAGAAAATATGAAGAGATATGAAGTCAGGAGAATTGCATAGATTAGTCTCATTCTCCTGCCAAATGTTTATGGATAGCCATCAACAAAGACTTGCTATGCAGTCCCCCACCCCATCACCATATTCAGTGAGGTGGGAGAGCTGTGAATGGAGTGGTAATGACTGGCCACCGACCCTCCTGGGACATGTCAGGGTCACGCCGATGCCCAGGGAATCCCACTTCAGGGGCCCCAGGGCATGGTCACCTGCTCCTGACATCCATGGCGAGGGAGGAGCAAACCAATCGCACCATCGCCTGCCAACTGGACCGACTGTGACTGGACATTCTGCATAATTACGACTCAGACTGGGGTGGAGCCAATGTTCCCCATGGACTTTGAGAGGCATGGTAAAAATATGATGTGTCAGCTGGTAGACCAGAGCTGAAGAATGGCTGAATTAATGGGCACAATGTAAATGGACATTGTAGGCACAAACAGTTTATAACTCATGCACCATCAAATAATACAGTGGCATATTTTGAATATGGGCAATTCCGCGCAAAACTGTCACATCCATAACACCAACCCAATGCCATGGTATTTAGTTGCCGTTATGGGCGTGACAGTTTTGCATGGAATTGCCCATATATTGCATAACTCCAGATTCTAACACTACATTAAAATGGTTGGAGATGGAGAAATGAGTTCTCAAGTTGTGCTAAACAAATTTACCTGGTACGCAAAAACAAAAAAAGAATCAGGGTCAAACGACAGTGAGTTGAATAGAAACAGTCTTGTAAATGCATGTAGTTTCCCTCATGTGTTGGGGGGCTGTCATCATTCATCATGGTTGTGAATGGCGAGAGCCTGCTTCTGCACCCCCCCATGGCCACTAATGAGTCCCTCTCTCACTAGCTCCACGGTTGCCATGGAGTTGAATGTGCCCACGGCTGTGGCCTCTCTTCCACGCCTCTACAGTCTCAGCGCAGGCCCCATTCATTCACCTGCACCTACATTTGCTCACTCGTCTATCTACCAGTCATCATCTGTTTGCACTCTATTTAACTGCTCATGGCTCGCCCCTGGCTTCCCCTGAACTTCACCCCAATCTCCTTTATCCAGGAGATACAGGAGATCTTGTGGAGACTGTTTACAATGGTGTCAACGACAGGCAGGCCACCAGGGAACAGCCATTTCTACCAGTTTAGAATTTACCAATATCTGGCTCACCCTTAGAGAAGAGGGCAAACCTTTATCTCAAGCTACTCTAAGAAATCATGGCATGGACAGTTCAGGGAGTTAGCCATCATATTTGAGCGTGGATATAATAACCTCTATGCTCGCAAAAGATAGAGTAACTATAATTTATGTTCATGAGTGTCACACGTGATGAAGATAGGAGGCTTGTCTAAGGTCTTGCCTGTGACTTAGTGACGTGTACAGATTAGCTCAAGGCCAAGTGGCAAGTGTACCGCCTAGAGAAGTCGTGAGCTTGTCTGGAACTGTAGCTAAGTGTCAGATAAAGCCCCAGTGAGCAGCTAATGTTGAGTGACAGATACTACCCACCACTCTGAGCTTCCACTGTTGTGTCTGCTCAAGCAAAGTCTCACATTACATTAGAGGTGCCCCCACAACCCCCAAATGAGGCTGACTTCCCTTCCTAGAAAGGCTCAAGCAAAGGAATGCACTTCTGTGTATTGTCAGGGTGAAAGGAAACCATCTGTAAAAGAAACTGGAATCTTTGAGTATATTTTGCTATAATGAAACCCACTTTGTGAAAGGCAAAGGGCGGAGTGAGGATCAGCCCAAAAATATTATTTTAGACAACGAAATTTGTATCCAAGTGTGTATTTTGAGAAGGTGTAATCTCAAGATCAAAGACCAGGTATTTATAGAGGTTAATCTGGTCACTCACAAAAACATGTCCATGGCCTTCACCGCACAAAGAGGTATGGGGACAGAGCAGAGTGCCTCGCTCTGAGTATCTGGTTCATATGATTCATTAAACATCCAGTGGGTCTCAAAAAGAACACCAACTAATCCTCTCTAATTTCTTGTATGCCTGAGGCTGACAACAGACAACATCCTTCCGAGTGATCGAGTCAAACAAGCAAACACTCTCCAATTGGACAATAGACAATAAGGACATCGGGCCTGAGTTTGACTGAACAAACAGCTTCCCAGAGACCACGACTAGGCTGTCATACAGTGCTGGAAACAGACAATACTCTGTTGTCACTGAAAATAAATCTTACGGACTTGACCAGTTCCAACACGTTCCTGGTTCTCTGCGTTCATTGCCATTCATATGGAATGAGACCTCGTTAGAAAAAGAGGACAAGACAAATAAAGTAATGTTTACCTAGTAATGTGTGTCTGTTTATCTGGAATGAGGTTGGTGGCGGAGAAAAGGTGTATTACGCATGACGCACTTACAGCTATATTGCGTTGCTTAGGATATTTAGCAATTATCGCATGTTTTTCCCTCCGCTATCTTGACTCAAGGTGACGCATGGACGCAGATAGCCTACTTTCCTTCGTGAGTAGTAGACGCCCATACAATTGGTAACTGCCACCTGCCAATTTCTCCAGGACGCAGTTTTACAAGACCCTAACATGCCTGTCGGCCAGAGAGCATGCACGCTCAATGGAATATGGCGCTAAATGAATTGTAAGTTGCCCTAACTAATACAACATATTTTAATGCACGAAAACAAACTTTTGCTGAATTTTGTCTAGTCATCCAAAATCGACCTAAAATAAGGGCCACTTTGACCTACATTCATTCAGGTAATCCCTCCCCCACAATCTCGCCTGCTGGTAGAAGGTAAGAGCACCAACGAAGAAAATGTGAGAATGTATAAATAATTAATTTAAACCAGACAATAGCATAATAATTGGACAGTTAATGACACTGAAATTGACCATTTAGAACAATATTCCATATGATACTGGGCCACCTTTACAGAGGCTATAAGATGTAGCCTACATGATGCAAGATAATATGTTGGCAACTCTGTACACAATTAATTAAAATTCTTATTATGGATTTCATTTTTATACTAAGGGTTCAGAATTTCTACTTACGTCCTTTCACGGCGTTGATGATGGTGGTGATCACAAAAAACGCAACAAAAGTTCGTTTCAGGACTTGAAAATTAATTATTAACCGCATCTCCGTTTGAAGTTTTTGCAGTTAGACAAGAAACAAATAATTTTACCACCTATTTGATTCAAGTTAATTAAAAAGTTCACCAGCGTTGTAGTTTACTTTTGTGTACGATGTCTATGAAATAAAATGTGTGATATTGGCAGTTAGCCTAAGTGTAAATCTGCATCCACTCCTGTTAGCTGATGCTCTGTGCACTCTGAGCGCTGCCGCTGAGGTTAAGTGAGGATGCCGACTGGTAGTAAATTTGCGTTGTTTGGATACATCAGGGCAATTTGAACGTGGCTGAAAGATGGGCGGGGACGGACCCCGCGGGGGCGTGATCGGGTGGTGTGATTTCTCAAGTGTACATTTTCACAACATGAGGGAGTGGTCTTTAGGGGCCCCACACATTACACTGTCACAAATATCAAATAGCAATACTTTGTAATTCTCTCTCTCTCTCCCACTCTCTCTCTCTAAAGATAAGGAGAAAGAACACCTGCATCCTAAATTCTGCTTGTGATTCTTAGAATTTGCATTCTTTGGGTGACATTGCAACATAAATCAGACAGTGTTTTGAAACCATTACGAGCATGGGCCCCACAAAAATGTGCTGATAATTCCTACCAGAGGTGTGGCAGTTTGAAATTGTGAACATTGCTCTCGAGACCCATTTTGTCTACTTTGAGTCTTTCAAAGCTATTTAGCCTTCATCATATCATTGCCTTCAACATAATATGTCTATCCAGGAGTAAGACATTATATTATCATTAGTATCAAAGTGGCAATATAACAGCACTAGTGGGCCTCCTTAAATAAATGATCCAACTCATAAAATGTGACTTCCCTCTCTCTCTCTCTCTCTCATTTCATACACAGAGGTCATTCAATGTGCTTTACATAAAGAAAACCAAACAATAACTAGATGTACCGCAGAGCGGTACAAAATATGACCGCCGCCCAGTCCAGCACATTTTTTCCACAAAAATAAATCACGCTGAAAGGCCTATATGATTCTAACTGTCTCACTAAATTGCATTATGCACACTCAATTCCCACTGGTATCTGCTAGACAACAAGTACCAAAACATGATTAGTTCATAGATTTCACATGTAAAATTGATTTTATACAACCCCACCCCCATCTTGCCTGTTCATAATTCTGAGAAATTCTTGAATTGTGTGCATGTGTACGTGCACACGTTTATGTTTATGTGTGTGTGTGTGTGTGTGTGTTTGTCTGCGTATGTGTGTTTGTGCATGTGCATGCATGCGTACATATGTCTACTGTGTGAGTATGTGTCATACGTATGATTACTGTGAATGTATGTGTGTGCGTGTGTATCTGTTTATGCACATGTGTGCACATGGAATGGGTTAACATGACCCCTGGAGGCAAACATACGGAAAAAATTGGTCATCCTAGGCCCTACGGTTCTCAAGATATTCACAGAAAACTGTGTCTGCCCTACCCTCCTTTCGGGGGTGGGTCCAGTCCAGCGAGGGGGGGGCTACAGATCAAAACAAAAAACGATGGTTCCATGCTATCCATGTGGGGTTACATGCCCACTAAGTTTCGTGTACCCCGGTCTTTCAGTGTCCCAGGAATCCTTGTTGGTGTACGGTCACTAAATGTGCTTTTTAATTTTTAACTAGGTGGCGCTATACATGAAATAAGTGGTAATGGGATGGGTTGACATGCCCCCTTAAGACCAACATACAAAAAAAAGGTGGACCTCCTAGGCCCTACGGTTCTCGAGATATTCACAGAAAACTGTCTCCGGCCACCTACAGGCCAGTTGGTGTATAGTAACATAAATTAATTTATTGTGTGGCCCCCCATTAACGGAATTCCACGAAACGTGGCGTGCATTCAGAGGGTGTCATAATGATCCTACACTTCCAATTTCGTGCAGTTTTGACTATGTTAGGTCACAGATACCTGCGATTACAACACCTCATTTTTACTTTTTTGTGTTTAACTAGGTGGCGCTATACATGAAATGAGTGGTTATGGAATGGGTTGACATGGCCCCTTGAGATCAACATACAAAAAAAAATGGTCCTTCTAAACCCTACGGTTCTCGAGATATTCACAGAAAACTGTGTCTGCCCTACCCTCCTTTCGGGGGGTCCAGTCCAGCGGGGGGGCTAAAGATCAAAACGAAAAACGATGGTTCCATGCTATCCATGTGGGGTTACATGCCCAACAAGTTTTGTGTACCCCGGTCTTTCAGTGTCCCGGGACTGTGGCTTCGCTGCGCGGCGGTCATAATAAAAGCATAGAAGGGCAATATAGTCAAAGAATAGTTCAAAAGGCAAAGATCATAATAAAAAGAAAACATAAAACACACAAGTTATAATAATTTAAAAATAAAGAATAATTAATAAGCAAAAAAACAAAACAAAGACAAAAGTAGTAAAAAAGTAACTAAGATAAGACCAGGTAGAATAATTATCCAGGCAATTGGAATTAGCCTTCAGGTCTCATAATGGCCATAATATTTGCATAAGGAAGAGTTTTGTGTGAGAGAGTGTGTGTGTGTGTGTGTGTGTGACTGCCAGCAAATTTCTGTTGCTACTACACTTTCCATCTTTGTTTATAACTGACCCTCGCTCCATCACGTGAGTCCAAAGGTCCAATCATAAAGTAATTTAAACTGTAAGGTGTATTTACATTGTCTTTTTGATTCCTGTTCTTTCTGGGGTAATGAGCGGTCAAAAACTCTTCCTTATATGCAAATGTTATGGCCATCACAAGACCTGAAGGCTAATTCCAATTGCCTGTGTCAATGAGAAATATTTGCATCACAAACCTCCAACATTCCCATTTGTAACCTTTAACAAGAACTTTTGTAACAGAATTCGTCACAAGGAGACCAAATCAGGGCCGCTGATGTTTTGACAGTGTCACACAAAGTGTCAGTTGTCAGACTATGCTGATGTAATTCAGCATGTCTACAGTGGCACATTTCATCTCTTGGTAGGCTATTCACATTAAATTGAAATGAGTTTTTGCTTATTTTTAATGTAAAGTGATCTTATTCCAGACAATAACAACGAACATGAGCCCACTGCTCAAATGTTTGTTTTTCACAGCAAGAAAGGAAGCACAATATTTTGTTGAACTTTTGGACTGCTTCTGATAAATCTTATATTTGTTCACTCCAGTTTCCTCCGTGGGAACCTGTCTATCGATTGATTCTCCAACAATTTGGACAAACAGCTCGGCATCCTCACAGACACAGATGTACGTACATGACCTGTGCAGCCTCCTCCTACACAACATTCGTACAAAACTAAGACACCCAAATAACCTGAGTGTTTCCCTGTTGTGTGTGTGTCTGTGTGTGTATGTTACGCATATGTGTGTGTGTGTATATTGCATATAGCAGAAAGAAAATAAAGATAAGCAAGTACACCAGTCACCAGCATTTGACAGCAAAACAGAAGCACCCTCCCCCCCTCCGGAAAAGACGTACAAAGTATGTAGACATCTGAACGTGTGCATGGGCAAGTCTGGAAATCCTATAGGTTAGCTAATAGGTGAAAAGCTAACAGGTCAGATAGCAACTACAGTGCTTTTTTGTGCACACTCTTCCTGTTTTGGTTCTAAGGCTAAAAATATCTTCATAATCTGTTTGTTTCTGCCCTATATGTAATTTTCACCCTTAATGAGCAACTCAAACAAAGGGTGAGAGAAAAACCAGAGATGCTTTTGCTGCAGCATCATATCAAAGGTAAACCACATGGTGGAGAAGAATGCGCTCGGCCACACTATTCTCTGAGCAGTGAGGCTTGGACAGACACAGCATGGTGAAGGTCAGCTGAGGAGGTAAACACCTCGCTTGTTCTGACCTCAGATCAGATTCATATTCATGTCTCACTTTCCTGAGACGCAGAATACATCGGGGTATGGGTTTGCAGTTTATGGCAGTCATCTCTGTTGGGGACAGATGCAGAGTGCTATTCCTTTAATGCTTAGAACAATTCCATCCCTTGGGTGCAATTTCTTTAACGCATTACATTCTTGGGGAGGAAAAGGGGTTTTACAACTGCCTGCTTTTGAAAAACTCAAGATTTTACTTAGAGACTTCAATAGTTCTCCTATATAGAGGGAGGAAAATGCTGTTGAAATGATAACACAATAGGTTAGTAAAAACGTATTTGGATATTTAGATTGTATCTATATGTGTAAATATATAAACAGAGACTCCCTGAGGCATGGGTGACCTCATTCCTATGTAATGCCTCTATCCTAATAAAACATACATGATTAAATAGGGGGTTGCATGCATGCATGCATGCTTGTGTTCGGTGTGTGTGTGTGACTGCCAGTATGCATGTTTTTGTTGCTGCCACTACACTGTTACTACTACTTTGGCCTTCTCTCTATCAGGTGAGTTCAAGAGTCCAGTCAGAAAGTGTGTGTGTGTGTGTGGGAGGCAGGTAAAATTGGGTAAGTCAACGTCTTCACCTTGTATCTCCACCTCCCATTCAGGTGAAACCGGATGTGTAACCCTGCACACCTGATCGACCGGTTTGAACTCACACCCACCCATGTACTCTCACCAAATATCGTACGATTCTTCAGAATTCCTCCAGCCAACCTGAGAACATAGTACAGTTTCCTCCCAATCTACATACTGTAGAGGTAGCCAAAAAATCAACACTCTTTTTATTACACACCGTTAACCTCAACACAGATACCCCAACTGGCACGTCTCTGTTTAATCTATGCCTCTCTCTCCCTTTACACTATATCATAGCATTACATTACATTACATTAGGCTGATACATTTTTAACCAAAGCGACTAACAACATGGTAAACAGTGTAAGTTTTAAAGGTGCCATGTGTAATGTCCGGCAAAAAATCAATTCCATTACAAATACTCCACATTCCATAAAAGATGGGGGCAGTATACCTCCAGAAAGTGAGTTGGTCTACCCTAGAGTAACAACCGAGACACGTGTATTGCAGTTTGGCTGGCGGTTATGTTGCCCGCATACCGCTTCTCATGGCCGAAACTGGTATTATGACACCTGTCGGGCTGTGGCTAGTAATTTAGCATGCTAATTCAGGGTGATATCTCTGCAGCACTATACCTTCATTTTTTAATGACATCATCGTCCTTATTTCTTCTCATTCTTTTGATGCGTGTAGCTCATTTTTTGGATATTTTTACCTCAATTCTTACACATGGCACCTTTAAAGCAATTCTCTCAACAAATCTAGGACAATTTAAAAAAGGTAGAGTACAGTAAGAATAAGTGCATCAGTGAGTGCTGTGTTTAAACAGTTGAGTGTCAGTTCAAGACAGGTGGTAAGTGCAGCAAGACTAGTTGTAAGTAGTGCTATGAGAGCAGATGTTCTCTGAAGAGCTGGGCATACAGTATATCTCCCCATGAGTCATGCCGTTAGAGGATGAGTGAGGTGGGTTGTGTATAACCTGACAGTACTTGTTCTCCTTACAGGTCAGGCAGGGACACGTACAGGGATGTGTAGGTGCAGCACAGTGCTAGATAGATATGTAGGTTCTGCCTAGACCTAGACATCGCACTGCATGCCCTCTGCGAAGGTGGTGTTGGGTCAGACTGAGGATGCCGTGGGAACGAGAGTGCCCTGTTTGTTGCCTGGCATCGGGAAGCCTTCACCCACACTCTACAACATATCAACAACCCCATGTGGTCTCGACGGTGAACGACAACAAAATCCACGCTTACGCACATTATGAAGGTCTTTCGGGAATTAACCCCTTCTTGGAACTAAGGCACGTGAGAATGTAGGAGGGGTTGGTAGTGAGTTAGGGCAGAGGTCACGCATGTGTTTGAAAAGTAGGCATGTGTTCTCTGACACGGCTCATAAAGGGAGAGGTTCATGCTACATAAGTCACCGCTGAGCTTCAGCTGCAGCACCCAGGTCTGCTGGCCCCAAAGCAAACATAAAAAAGCCTAATGGTTTGCAAATGAATCACACAGCACCATATAGTTTTTTTTTTTTTACCATTCTTACTAGAGATGAAAGGTGTGCTATACCCTAAGCAATGAGCCACTCACTGATCAACTGAACACATTACTTCAAGATTGACACATTTTGAAATCCCAATTGGGGCGGCATGTTCACTTTTGTAAATCTGAAATCTCCTTGGTCCATTGCATCAGTCAACAGACAGGCTACCACATGCATGCACAAGTTTCCTGTATAGACGCCTTTGAATGATGTCTAAAGCAGCTGCCTTGTCCCTCCCCCACCAGCCAAGGAAGGGCGGGCAGGACCTCCCCAAACAAGGGCCCCCCAATGTTGTCCTATAGGGGGAGACCGTATAGGGAGCTGGGGCCTTCCCTCCACCCACACACAGTGGACCACCTGCCAGCGTTTGTTTTGATCCGTGTGCGCACATGCTAGGCCACCTCCCCTTCCCATGAGCGGAGGCCAGTGGGGTATACTAAGAAGCACGTTAGACTAGGCTATGTAGACATATCGAGGCTTCATAAAGCCTTGACTCAGGGGTATACGTTAAGTGATACTACGATAGCAGTTATGTGATATGTCAAACTAGGCTTTCAGCTCAGTCTGTGCGCGTTCTCGGTGTTGGGATGACGTTGGCCAACGTGGAGACGCACAAGGCCGCCTCTATTTAAAAACAATTACTTCCCCATTCATGAGCGATAGCTTAATCTACACTGCTGTCATTTTTTGTGTCTAACCTATAACATCAAATAAATCAATTGTCATCAGTTGTTGTATGGTATGCACGTCCATAGTGGGATATTTGCACGCACAGCACTATTAAAGCGCATTCGAGATCCAAAATGTTAGTAGAGGCAGAGCTCCACCTGTAAGGTATATGACAGAATCCTACACGTGAGATAACTTCGTTTTTAAGACAATTGATTGGTCAGTGTGCGGTAGATTACACGATTTGAGCTATAACTTAGCACATAACCTCCTCCCAACCAGGTTTGGTTGACAGCATAAGATACCATGGTGATATAGCGACACTACAGACAGATCCACTTCCGTGTCACAGCACACCCTGGCTTTGAGCGCAACATACCTCGCTGACCCCCTAATCGAAGGTTCGTAGTATACCCCACAGAAGAGGTTCAAAACAGACCGTGAGCGAAAGGTTAGATTGGCCACGTCTGCCGTGGCACATTGCTGTAGCAGGACTGTTTTGGTCTGAATCACCACTGGCTTGGTGGGGGGGGTGGAGTTCCGGGAAGAGTTGTGAGGACCTGTCTTTGTCAGGCAATATGGTGTATATGTGTTTTTTTTTTGTTGGGGGGGGGGGGGGGGGGCTGTCCGAGCTTATGTAAAGCACATGTGGGACAGATGAAGTTGGGGTCAAACATAGTGGGTAAAGGGAAAAAGAGCTATGGGTTGTTCTTGGTAAAATGAGGGTTAATAAGCCCCACTGGCTTCTTCTCCAAACACATACTCCCAGGGGCTAGAGGTAGTTGGAGAGAGGGGCAAGCCAAGAGTTTTGCATTTCTAGACCCATTTCCTGATGGGGTTGTTTTAGACAAGTAGTGGTTGAGCTACAGCTCTTCACAGAGATGAATTGAAACATAGATGGGGCCTGAAACAACGTTTGTACACCTGATCCTTCTCTAACCTACTCTATTCCTGGAAAGACTACAAGAAAAACATCATGATTTTTCCCCTCAAAAAGACTAGTATTGTTGAGTTTGAGTAATACAGGTTCTCACAAGTGATTGTCATGAAAAACACCTGCATCTGATATGAGGGCAACGGTTCTCCAGTCACCACAATCCCAACAGCCCCTGGAATATTCCAGATAATCCAGACATATGGTGCCCCCTGGAGTTTCTAAGAAAAAAACACAAATACAGCATCACTGAGCCACACTCTCCACTTACAGATAAATATGCTAACTGACAGAAGACACAGTGCCTGAGTGGATTAATGAGATGCCTTTATTGTAGATTTGGAAATCCAGTGACACTGACACAAGACAGAGTCTTCACCGTGTCCCTCCCCCCCCCCCCCCCCCCACCCCCCAGCTCCAGGAGCTGGGGCCCCGAGAGCAGGATGTACCGTGATCCCGCAAAATTTCCTTAAATTAAACTTCCGAGGAAAACAAAGGCGGAAAAAGAGAGCCAGACAGAGAGAGAGAGAGAGAGAGAAAAAAAGACATAGAGGACAAAGATCAGCGAAACATCGTGTCGTCCGCGTGCACTCACACACAACATGCATTCAGGGGGGAAGGGAGGGGGGGGGGGGGGGAAGGGAGGGGGGGGGGGGCAAGGGAGTGGGGGAATGGTTTGACTCTGCAGCATAAGTGACAAAAAAAAAAAAAAAAAACGAAAAGAAATACATAACGAAAACGTTCGCTTTAAAATGTCAAGTAAAACCCTCCGTGTGGTCCGTAGTCAGCCCTCGTCTGGTCACAAGCACACATCATCTCCAAAGAAATGACACACACAAAACACCCCCCATCAAACAAACAAAAACAAATAAACAGCCAAAGACGTAAACGCTTCTACAGTTTTAGATCGGGATTGCCTGCTTAAATATGGAGGTGGATTTGTATCTTTTTTTTGTCGTTTTAAATTTAATCGCACATTTTTTATTTTATCATCTGATACACATGTAACTAAAAAACATCTGCTCATCTAAAGTCAAACTACACCCCAGTCTTCAGTCTGACCCCTCCCTCCCACAGCACACACACACACACACACACACACACACACACACACACACGGTTACAGATGATGTTGAGTGACCACAAGTTTGTGTGTGTGTGTGCGTGTGTATGCATGTGTGGTGGTGGTGGGGGGTCAGAGGGGCATTGGTCCTGTAGAGGCTCAGTCTTCTTCACTGCCGCTGCCTCCGGAACGTTCCTGCACACAAAGAAACACCACAGCCAGCTGTCAGTAACTCCCACCAAAGTGCAGCAAGTTAAGATGATTGTGCAACTCCTAATAAGTGTGTGTAAAGAACTTTCACACAAACATAAACCTGATACTAGCTCCAAACTCTGAACGTAGTGACCTGCGAATACAGTGCTAGCGGTGTTTGACTGTGATGGACAGTAGCGCGCATGACTGTGTGTGTACTCGAGTGTGTAAGCAACTTACATCCTCCTGCTCTTCATCACTGTCGTCGTCGCTGACCACTGGTTTAGCGCGGGACCCACGGCCCATGCGCCGCCGGCCCTTCCCTCGCTCTGACCCCTTCTCCTTCCTGCTCAGCTTGATCTTCACCTTCATCGAGCGCGCTGGAACACCGCAGGAAATGGACAATGAAACAGGAAATGAGTGAGACACAAGCACTCCTCACGTACACTTTAGACCAGAATGTCTGTTGGTGATGAGTGGATACCTACATTCAGATTCAGAGCCTTCGTCGACCTCCTCCTCCTCTTCTTCACTCTCCTCACCCTCGCTGTCTTCCTCTTTCTCGATCTTCTGACGCACGCTGGTGAAGACTGACTGCAGCACGATGGAGTCCTCGAAGATCTGGGACGCACACACACATACGTTAGAAATAGTGTCAAATTATGGTCAAGATTTTAACACAAGTACCTTTAGCTGGCCCTTTGTGACAGACAAATCTCCCTTTTATTGTGGCCCAGTCTATTCACAAATGAACTTTTGGCATTTCCCTCTGTCGCACTGTTAATTCACACATTCTTTCTTACTCGAACCTTACCAGTGAGCCCTCCAGGTTGAAGGTCTGCGCATTCTGGCACAGCAGCATCACGTCCTTCTCCAGGTCGTTCAAGCTGCGGTACTTGTGGCTGCGGATCCTCTCCTGTGGTTTGGGGGGGGGGGGACATGTACTTAATGGACTAGAACCAAAATACATGCTTTGAGTCTAGCCAAACTTCTTGCAGAGGTGGACATCGGTGGACGACTGGCTCACCTTAATCTTCCTGAAGTCCACAGGCTTGCGGATGAGCTCGTAGTACTCGGGCAGCTCCTTACGAGAGGGCAGCTGAATGAAGACCTCGCTCAGCTGTCGCCCATTGCTACTTCGAGACGGGCGACAAGAAAGTCAAGGTAAGTACAAAGCGCTGAGAACAAACTGAGACAGAAAGGAGACAGCAGGGAGGAGTAGAGGGACAACGCACGATTTAAAGAGTACAGATCGCATATAGTTTAAGACGCGCTACTCAATAATGTCAGCTCGAAACATCGGTGAAACTACAATTCAGACTGTAGTTGTTACTGTTGTTACCTACAATTAGCGTCGATGTTATGTAATGGCATACCCCTAGTGTGAGCGGTTCTCCTTACCTGTCCTTGTATTTAATGACTGCGTCCACGACCTTCTTCATCTTCTTGGTGAGCGAGGGGGGGTTGGGGGAGAGCTTCTCGGCCGGGGGTCGCCCGCGCTTCTTCTGCTTCTTAGCACTGCCGCTGTCCTCGTCTTTGTCCCTGCCGCGGCCGCTGCTGGAGCCGGGCGTGGCCGGGCCGGGGTCAACGTCGCGGTCCCGCTTGCGCTTGCGGGTGGTCTTCTTGGTTCGCACCTCCTCCTCCATCTCCTCAAGAGTGCCCTCCTCGATGGCCTAGGGCACAAGGGTGGACAGGGGAGAGAGAGAGAGAGAAGTTAACATGGGAAACCACACATCCATAAGCTGCTGGACAGCAGGCTGAAGAGTGGAGAGGAACTGCAGGCACTGCCATTCGCTCTCAGTACTTGGGGAGCAGCCAGTGGACCTCCGAGAGCAACTTGACCACCAGGAGAAACAGAAAAGACCGCAGAAAAAAACAGATGTTCAGTCTTTACCACGCCTTGCTTTTCAAGCACACCTGATTGGTATTAGTGTAACTAAAAGACACTTGGTAAGCCAATGGTGTAATCAGCTAGATGACTTCTGTCTTGAATCCAGAGGGTGAAAAGATGGAAAAAACACAAGTAGCAAAATAGCAGGACTGAGAAACAACTTGAGAACTTCAGGAACTGATCTCCAGTAAATCTCTAATTTCAGACTCATTTCAGCTCCCTGATAGCCTCACCTTGAGCCACTGCTTCTCGGTGAGAGAGTCGCTGTAGTCCACCTCCTTGCGTTGGCGGGAGCCGCGGCCGAACATCTTCTCTTCTTCCTCCTCGCAGGTGAGCCGCTCCACCTCGGCGTCGTCCTTCAGGATCCAATTGGGCAGCTCGTCCTCCTCCATCAGCCGCGGCTTGCGCTTGGGGTTGCGGGCGTCCTCACGTCTCCGGTCCAGATCCATGCGCTAGAGCGAGGGAGAAGAGAAAAACATGGAGAGGAGTGGAGAGAGGAAGAAAAAAAGAAAGTAAGACACAGCTACAGTTCTACAGAATCAGTATACATCCTTATAGCCATGGCCATAGGACCACCCAGGTAGGAGATGGCCTGGATCATTGAACAGAGAAACTGGACATGCCATGAAGTGGTCAAACTCCTCTTCGCTTCTGGCAATCATCTGGTTAACCGTCTCATCATCTGGCACTTCATCCTCTTCCTGTGGGGGCAATAGAGCGAGGGAGGGCAGATAGGAGGGAGAGAGGGCAGATGACAGATGAAGGCAGATGAACACATTTAACTTTAGACTTAAAAGGAAGGAAAATGTTGAGTGGCTAAAGTCATCAGAAACTGTCCATGTATAAATTATCATATTTTTTTCAAATATTAAACACGTTGGCCCAACACGTTATTTCAAGGAAAATGCCTGAGAAATTTAAGCTTTAAGTTTAAGTTTACCGCATTATTTACAACAAGTCACATCACATCACATCGCTAATCACACTCTACCAATATTGCTTAACCAACCTGATCTCTGCTGGTTTCGCTGCCCCTCTCGTAATTACCACATTCTGACTGCCGTACCTCGTCCTGTTCCTCGTGCTCCAGGATGGCCTGAAGGAAGGCCCGCCGCTCATGACTGGACGACTTCTGGTCAAACATGCCTGCTTGGATGACCTTTTGGTCGACGTTGAGCTTGTACTTGGCCGCGGCCAGGATCTTCTCCTCCACACTGTTGACTGTGCAGAGACGCAGCACACGCACCTCATTCTGCTGGCCGATACGATGGGCTCTGTCCTGGGCCTGTAGATCCTGAGGAGGGCAGAGGGACACAGAGAGAGTGGTCAGTGGAAAGACCACAGCATTGGAGGAAACCGAAAGGAAAGACAAAAGAATGAGAGCTACAGATATGGTACAAGAGTGATCGATACAAGAGATGACTCTTGACAGTTTCTAAGCAATATGATTTCATTGAGGAAAAACAACGATAAATAGTTAACGGTAAGATGAGAGCATCAGCCAATGCTAAACTGGTCCAGTGTCCATGATGTTACCAGTATGTGTACTGGGAGTGAGGTGGAGCTGTGGTGATGTCTTTACCTGGTGAGGGTTCCAGTCGCTGTCAAAGATGATGACCGTGTCGGCCGACTGCAGGTTCAGCCCCAGGCCTCCAGCTCTGGTACTCAGCAGGAACACAAAGTACGACGACTGGGGGTCGTTGAAGTTCTTCAGCAGCGTGCCACGGTCCTCGGCCTTAGTGGTTCCTGCGATGTGAGCAAAACCAGAGCCGTTTAGACATCACCGGCAGATAACACACACACACACACAACTTGTCAGAGACAGAGGAAACAGAGATAACTCAGAGCGAGAGAGAAAGAGAGAGAAAGAGAGAAAACAAATGACAGAGTAAGTAAAGGAAAACAGAGGGAGATGGACAATGTGCTAGGAATTGCGACATGCTGCATCCCCTCACCGTCCAGGCGCATGTACTTGAAGTTGCGGTAGGCGAAGTAGTCCTCCATGATGGTCATGAGGGAGGTCATCTGACAGAAGAGCAGCACCTTGTGGTTGGTGGCCCGCAGTTTGGGCAGGATGCGGTCCAGCAGCTCAAACTTGCCAGAGGCACGGTACAGGTCAGGCCTGGGCACAGGTGAGAGGTCAATGAAGGGTCAGTTGCAAACTGAATGGGTACCATTACTAGTACTTTGCATTCTGCCATGTTTTTAATTCCTCAGAACAAATGGGCAGCAGTTTTACTACTGCTTTCAAGACCTACCCTGATAGATAAATACTGGAAATAATTCTACTGCCAAAACTAAACGACTCATTTGTGCGGTTTACCAAAAGCCATGCTATGATGCAGTGGTCAACCCTGATACTCACCCTGATACGATGCCTCCAGTGAAGCCCAAGTGCTCGGAGAAGGACTCCTACAACACAACCCCAAAACACTGATGAGCCAAAGGAAAGGACTACACACACACACACACACACACACAGCCAGCAAAGCACAGTGCAAATGTCAAGCGCACACCACTTCTGCTCAAACACGCGAATGTAACTTAACGTAAACCTGTCTGACAACTCCGTAAAAGGCTAACCTCCATTAAATAGGCTGCAGATTCATAACAGGGAAACAATAGAAGTTGCCTTCAGTACTGAATGTGATGACCCTTCGCAACGTTCTGGCTACTGGGGGTTTTCCTCTATGTGATTGTGGTGGAGCTGAGAGAGCAGTGCTGCTGCTTGAGGAGGGGTGTGCGTGCGTGTGTGTGAGTGTGTGTGTGTGTGTGTGTGTGTGTGTGGTGGACACTGAGGCGGCCGGCGCTCCTCACCTCGATGTGCTGGAACATGTAGGGGTGGTTGCAGATCTTCCTCAGCTGCATGATGGTGTTCATCAGAGTCTTGGTGCCACCCTTGCCCTGAGAGAGAGAGAGACATGGATGTGGCATCAGGTTAACCTCAGGTGGTAAACAGTCAACACAACAAACGGACTATTTAGGAAAGCCGCATACGACTTCACCAAACAATGGCAAACTACCCGCATATTCCGGGTTGACCACAACGGCAAAGAGCCAGGCCCGCTGGTATGGCATTCAGAGCGGATAGTCAACCGTAGTGACGGCACTCAGTCACAGGGTGACGGGGGGAACTCTTCCCATTAACAAAACTCATGATTAAAGCAGTCATTTAAACATGGCTGTGTATGAGCACAACGTGGAACATGCTTGTGTTCCTGGTCTCACCTTCTTGTCCTTCTCGGAGCCATCCGTGAGCAGGACTCCCTTGGCCTGCATGTGTCTGTACAGCACCCTCTGGAGCGCAGACATGTCGCACTTGATCACGTACTCCACCTGGTGGACAAACAGGGGCATGTGTCAGGAGGAGCCTCCGGATTAGTCTCGATGGGCATGGGGCATCTTCCCATTCCAGTTTATACTAGGAGTGTGTGTGTGTGTGTGTGTGTGTCCAGTTGCTGACCTTCTCGGGGAGCTGAGCCTCGACCTCCTTCTTGAGCCGGCGCAGCAGGAAAGGCCGGAGCACCTTGTGCAGACGACGGATGATCAGGATGGTCTCTTCCTCGTTAAGGTCCACCTGGGAGTGGACACCAGAAGAAAAATGGGTCAACAAACACTTATGAGAACACAAAAACAATTGCTGTTAAAATGCTGCACATCAAGCACAACACACAACCAGAGAATAGAACAGCATAGAGTGCCAAATAAAAAGCGGAACTTCTGAGCGAGTGCGGCAGAGATCACACTGACATTTAGGAAAGGGGCAGAGGGTAATGCAATGCTCAGACTTTTGACTAATTCAAACAAAGTTCTCCCTCATTGCTAAATGATGCCAAGTGAAGTACTACAATCTGTACGAAAAGAAACATCAGAAAGCCTGACATGTTCCTAGGAGACGTCAAACTCAAGACATTGAAGAGCCTCGCATTACGCTCCACGTTGCTGGTGGATCACTGGCGGTGCCAACTGTTAAGTTGCTGATCCATAGCAAACAATATACAATTTACTACTGCCACTGGTCAGCGTGTAGGCAGCCAAATATTGACCAGAACTGCCCAAACAAAACCAAAACAGGACAGCATGGTGCTCCTGCACCCACCTTCTCCCCAGTCATGGCGAAGGGCGCGTTGAACCACTGCTCGAAGGTGCTGCAGCTCTTGAAGATGGTGGGCAGCAGGAAGTTGAGCAGTGCCCAGAGCTCGGGCAGCTTGTTCTGCAGCGGCGTGCCCGTGAGCAGCAGCCGCCGCGGGGCCAGGTAGTGCGTGTTCAGCACCTGGGTGAGCTTACAGTGGTGGTTCTTCATGCGGTGACCCTCGTCCACGATCATGTACTTCCAGCGGATCTGCAAGAGCATTTCAGCAAGCCATTAGTGTTGTCACAATACCAAACTCATGTCTTTGATACAATACCATCCACAGCTTGTTTGATAAAATAAAAACCTTAAAAACACACACAAAAAACAAGGCAAAACCAAATCAACAGACAGAATTTTTTTTCCAAATGCAAACAAATACAGCTTATACTAAAACCTGATTAAAATGCCATTTTTTAATCAGTACTAAGTAAAATGGGGTATTGCTACATGTCAAGTACATCATACAACACTAATGTTCTAACTAAGACACATTTGAAACAGTTTCCAAAAGGTTTCAGTGAGGATGAGGCATAAGTGGGCCAAGGGCGTTTTGGATTTGAATACGAGTAGAATCTGCTTCTCTCTGAGACTTTGAGTTTGATTTGTGAAAATAAGGTCAGGCTGTTATTCAAAAAGGCTTCTTTCAAGGTTGCCAAAAGTTTCTTCAAAAGTTCTATCTTCAACTCTCTCTTCTGTGTGTGGGTTTGAGAATAAAGCATAAAGATGAGCTTGTGCGTGTTGGGAGGAGACTCACCTTGGCCAGAACTTGCTTGTCCTTGATAATGTACTCATATGTGGTGAGCAGCACGTTGAACTTGCCACTGCGTAGCTGGGGGACGAAGCCTCGACGAGCAGCTGGGGAACCCTGCCAACACACACCCACACACTCAGTTTTGATATCCACATACACATATTGCTTAAGGACTGCAGCTCTTCAATTTGTTCTTCCTCATTCATTTCAAAGTATTCCTATTTTTAAATGTACTGTCGACCCACCTTGTAAGAGACCTTTACCACAGATGGAGCCCACTTGTCAAACTCATACACCCAGTTGGAGAGAGTTCTGACAAAAGAAAGTGATGAGAAGAATTAGACATTAAAGCCCATTATTGCCATACTACCACACACTGTTAACGGGTTTGCAGGAGACAATAACAAGTAACAGTTAACAAAATCTACACTCCTGGTAAGAAATGTATAGCGTGACCAGGTCAGAAAAGAGCCAATGGCAGTGAGCGGTAGCGTGAGGATGAGGCCTGTCCACTCACGAGAGGGGCACGATGATGAGGAAGGGCCCGTTGATGCGCTTTAACTCCATGAGGTAGGTGATGAGGGCGATGGTCTGGATGGTCTTCCCCAGCCCCATCTCATCAGCCAGGATGCCGTTCAGATTGTTGTTGTACAGAGACACCAGCCACTCCAGCCCTTTGATCTAAAGACAGACACAGACAAAACAACCAGAAAGGAATAAGTGAGTGAGAGTGTGTGAGACATGTGACAAGTGAAAGACAGCAAGGAGATCTTGGAGTCCCTGGTTTATCCATGAAGAGACAAATGTCAAATGTATGTCCAGCTCAGAAGTTGATGACCCTGAAGGACAAATCATTTTTTTGTTCGACTTACAAGATTGTATGCATTTCAAGCATCCATTTAGGATTTCGTTCTTGAATGTCAACATTCACGTTAAAAAGTTGTACATAAACACAGCCACTGTGGGTGCGTTCGCTACCTGGTACTGCTTGAGCTGTCCGTTAATCAGCAGGGTGGACTGCCTGTCCACCTTCTCTGTAACAGCGTGGGCCACAGCGTAGTAGGACTGAAGGCCGCGGTTGAAGGCAGCATTTCCGTACTCATCGTCCACGTCCTGCTTGGCATGTCTGAGACACGGATGGACAGAAGAAGAACCGTTTGAGGAACAGTGATCATCAGGCGCCTCCAACATTAAGCAAGGCAAGTGTATCTGATACATAGAGGCATCTGATACATAGAGGCAATACATACACACAGAGGTGTATTGTGTAATTGCCCATAAGTACAAACAAGTCTTATCCTGTTTGTATTTTTTGGTTCTACAAGGTCGATCTGTTTGAGGCCTGTGTTCTAGAATGCAAACACCACCCAAGGCCAGATCCCAGTCTGACCCAGGGACACCATCGTACATATCAACAAACATGTCTTTTGTGAAACTAGCGGTGAGACCCTCTCCCTGTCCACTTCGTTAGCGTGCTAATGTGGAGGGCGTGCCACATTAAGGGCCATGCAAAACCCATTCAGGTGAAGTGGAAGTGGGTAGGGATAGGGGCTTTAATGCCCTAAAGAGCGAGTCTGTATCAATGCTCACGTGTCACATGTCGGGCCAGCGCCTGAACTCAATCCAGTTGTTTTTCGGCCCGCATGGCAGAATGTGTTCGTTAAAATGTACTTTATATCATATCAGTTACTAATATTAGCAGCATATGCAGCAAAGTGCGGAAACTGGTAGGTATAAGCAACAACCCTGGGCCCCGAGAGAGATAGACTGATACTCACTCGATGATGTGACGTACGTCCACCTCAGATACTTCCTCGCTGTCAGGGTCTGGAATCTTTTTCTTCTCCTCGGTGGGAGCCTGAGACGGCTGAGGCTCGTCCTCCTCGTCCTGCCAGAGGGAAAGAGGCCCACAGAGCAAATTAGGTTTAGGCTCAAAACGATTTCTAGAACAGCCATGGCTTTTTATATGAGTTTATTTTAGGGGGGGGGGGGGTTAATTGAGATATGACAGTAGAGATTGACGGGAAATGGAGGGAAATGGGGAGAGAGAGAGAGAGAGAGAGAGAGAGAGAGAGAGAGAGATGGGAGAACACAAGGAAATGACCATGGGTCGGAAACAAACTCAGCTCCCTGTGGTCAAATAGACCGGAGGTATGGATGCTGCCGCTACAGCTCCCCTAGACAGATATGTCAAAAAGAATAGATAGAGAGGACTGAAAGAAGGGCAGAGTAAAAAAAGGGAGATAGGAGACTGTACCTCCTCTTCCTCTGATCCACTGTCTTCACTGTCTGAACGTGGTGCCACTTCATACCTGTGCAAAAAGGGACCCACAGATCACAAGACTGCAAACATACAAACACTACTTTGTCACACACACAGACACACACGACAACACATCATCCAGATGACGACATACAGCCGGTCCTTTTAAGCAACTCACCCAGGGTTCATCTCTAGCCATGTGTCCAGCTGGCCTGCTTTGGGGGCGTCCTCCCCAGTCAGGATCTTGCCACTCTCCACATGCATGACCTTCACTGGCAGGTCACTCATCTGACTGGTCTCATCCAGAGGCTTCCAGGGACACAACACACAAGTGCAATGTTAGCATGCTAACTAGGTTAGCCTGGCTAACATTCTTTTATCATCTTCAAACTGACAACAGTTTGCTACATGATCAACATAACCAATGTAGAACTGCAAAAACAACCAATGTAGAACTGCTCTTTCTTGTACTAGACACACACCTCTCCATCTGGGCCCAGGGCAGGGGTCTGGCCATCGGCATTCTCCGTCTTTTGAAAGAAACACAGAACAAGGATTCAACATCAAGACAATCAATCCACTCAGTTCCTTCAAACTCCAAATACGTGAGAAGTGGGGAAAATGGCAGTCCTTCAACTAGACTCTCCCTCCCTCCCTCCCTCCCTCGCTCCCTCCCTCCCTCCCACTCACCTTCTTTTTCTTCTTCTTCTTCTTTTTCTTTTCCTTGGCGGCCTGCACGGCCTTGTGGGCGCGCACCAGCTCGGTGAGGTTGGCCACGTACTCGTCCGTCTGCTGTAGCAGGTAAGCCAAGCGCTTGTCCTTCTTCTGGTCAATGAGCTTACGGTAGCCCTCTTCATCTTCAGCCTGTGAGCAGTGACCAGTGTGAGCGAAGAAACAAAGCCACGGGTACATGTATGTGGTCAGGGTTGAGTGTGCATGTGTAGCCTCGAAGCACAAGTATGCATGTCTATGTGTGCTGCCAATGTGAATGCATGTGCCTGTGTGTGTGTACCCCCGATATGGACAAGTGTGCATTGTGTATGTAGCCAATATGAAGTGTGTGTGTGTGCTCACCATCAGTCTCCTCATTCTCTCCTTCTCGATGCGCTCATTCTCCTTCTTCTGCTCGCGCTCAGTGTTGGCGTGGTAGGTGGCCACGGCTTTGGTCAGCTTCTGGATTTTGCCTGTGATAGAGCGGTGGTACTCCTTGAAGTCCTTGGCATGCTGAAGGATGCTGTTGAGGTATTCCTGAGGAACAGAACAACGACAACCATTTAGAGCCACTGCACCGTATAATCAGAGATCCCTTCCACAGTGAAAACTAGCATTTGATATTAGAGTCTAATATTTTAACTTCAGCCATTTTACAATACTGAACTTGACAGATCATCATTTTTGCAGCTGATGCATTACGCTAAGCTTTGGAATCATTAACTACAGCTTGTGTTAACCAACACCAAATCAAAAGGAGCTCAACAGCACATGGATGGATAGAATGGATGAAGGTCCAGTTGCATTGCTATGGATACGTGGCAGCGGTGAATTGAGGAGAGGAGAGAAGAGGTACCTGGTGCTTCTGTCGCCGCTTGCGCTCCTGCTCGATCTTCTGCTGCTTCTCCAGCTTCTCGGTGATGCGGGCCTCACGCAGGGACTGACGCTTGCTGCGCTTGTAGGCCTTAGCGTTCAGGGCCGTCTCGAGCGCCGTGTCGCGTCGCATACACACCACCACCTCCTGCCTCAGCTGCACAGGGAGACAAAGACGCAAACACACAGAGAGAGCGTGAGAGAGAGAGAGAGAGAGAGAGAGAGAGAGAGAGAGAGAGAGAGAGATCGAGATCAGCATAGTTTACAGCCTTTACTCATTCAGTGCATGTTTAAACTATCCTCAGTTTCAGTACTAAGGCTTCATATTAGACACAGTCCATGATATTTTCAAGATATCTACATACATACTAGCATTTAAAATCATGCACGTTCATTTGATATCTAACTCATTCTTGGGTTTAATGTATTCAACAATGAAATCTCAACTGTGGAGACCCGTTTCCAGACACGCCTGTAGTTAAGGGAGTTGGCCAGAGGACTCACCTGTCTCTGGAAGTTAAGCAGCCTCAGAGCCTTGAGCTCAATGGTCGCTTTGGTCCTCAGGTCTCCAGCCAGAGAGCCTGGAAGGTTCTCCAGCTCCTGGATGCGATGTGTTATACGAGCCTGCAGCCTGTCACACAAGTAAAAAATATAACTTTTTAGGATGGATTTCAAAAGCAAGGGTGAGCGGGTAAGTGTGTGAATAATATGTTTCGAGGTATATGACGGTGTCTATGTGCATAGAATGTATGCGTGTTCTATGAGAATAGTATGCTTAGAGGCATGTATGGATGTGAACACAAGTAAATAGTACACTTTGAAGTGTGTGTGTGTGTGTGTGTGTGTGTGTGTGTGTGTGTGTGTGCTTATCCTGTGTCTGACCTGTACTCCCTCTCCTGCAGGATCTCCACCGGGTCAAGCCCGCGGGGTTTCTGTATGGGCGTGATGCGGTTCTGCTTCTGGTGCAGCATCATGGGTGGCGGCTGGGCCGGTTGCCCGGGGGACTGGGTCTGAGGGGGCATGACGGGCGAGGCGGCCGGGGGCACTGAGGGGGGCGCAGGGGAGGGCCGTCCGGTGGGCTGAGGGGGGAGGAGTTTCTGAGGAGTGCTGATGGGGGGTGCAGCATTCACCATGGGACCTGGAGGGATGACGCCATTTCATTAGTACGGAAATAGTGGCACATTTCTCTCATCTTAAAGCAACACCAAAGAGTTTTTTGTACCTTAAAATAATGTTTCCAAAATTGTTTCCGTGGTTCATCAACTCGTAACGACTTGACTTACATGATGTCGCAATACATAATACTTTCATAAAGTCATGCAACATATTCTACCATGTCTATGGACATCGTTATTTGCAAAGCCGTTGCTGGATAAACAAATAGCGTGCGTGCAACAGAGGAAAAGTTCTTTGGTGTTGCTTTAAACCATTACTTTCAAATATAACAACCGCTGGGTTAGGATTGTCTCAATAATATTATTCTTGTCCAAATTGGGAACCCATGAAAGTTATCTACTAGTCAAATATAGCAACATTCAAATTCTCATTAAAAAAGGATTCATTGCATAGGTCAGTATAGTTAATTTCAGGCAAGATTTGTGCACTGTCCAATTGATTAACTTGTCTGTGCTCGTCCGCTTGGGCAGGGGCTCACCTTCAGGCCAGGATTTGGGTGGTCCGTTGGTGGGCTGCCCCTGCATTCCTGGGGGGACTCCAGAAGGCCCTGGAGGAGGCATATTGGGTCCAACCATTCCTGTAACAGAAATATTTAAAAAAATATATATTTATATAACAAAATAAACATAAATATTACATAAAAACATTTCAAATAAAATTCTTTCCATTTCAACATTGGAACAAGACTAACAAGTCGCAACAGACTAACATGATACAAGAGAACCAAGTTATGTAGTGGCCTTTGGATGTTGATGTGGCACTGTATCTTCAAATCCCACCACCAGATGTCACTGTTTGTCCAAAAGGAATTGTCTGCATCTGGTAATAAATGTTTATTTACCCCAAAAATCCCAGCCTGGACCTTACCATGAGGTCTGTTGTAGTTGGCGGATGCAGGTCCGGGGCCTGCCCCAGGCCCTGCTCCGGGTCCGGCGGACGGTGGCATGTTGGGCATGCCCTGTGGCTGCATGCCCGGCATGGGCCTCTTGCCCTGCACTGCCATCTGCAGGTGATCTGGCAGCACCTGCCCGCGCGCCAGCATCTTGTACGCCATGATCTGGGCACGGAGCTGGTGCAGCTGATTCTGGTTGAAGGGTGTGGGTCCCCCTGCTCCGCCCGGGCCTCCGCCAGGGCCACCGCCGCCACCACCCACGGCGCCGGGCTGCCCCCCTGGGCCGCCAGCGCCGGGACCCCCGGGCACCCCGCCTCGGCCGGGCTGCTGCTGCTGCTGGCCCTGCTGCTGGGACATGGTCTGAGGGTCGCCGGCCTCCATGGGCACCCCACCCGGGCCCGAGGGCATCATGGGGCCTGAGGGGGGGCCGTTGGCTGGGACGGGGCTGGGAGCGTGCTCAGAGCCCCCGAGAGGAGAAGGGTAACCTGGAGGAGGAGGAAGAAAAGACCAACAGAGAAATTATGAGCACAGATGGAGGAGGAGAACAGGGACTACTTGCAGCAGCAGCAGCAAAATGTTAGTACTGGCTCAAAAACAAGAACACAAAGACATTTGACAAACAGCTAATAAAAAAGGCAAAAAGCCACTAAATGGTCATCTAAGCGGCCTTGAGAGATGTATGTACCACAACAAAATAGGGTTACTAGGTATAATAAAACATTTCATAAAGTACAAGCAGCAGTATGACTGAGCTGTCCCTGTGTTTTGACTGGTTCATGCCCCAGTGCTCATCTGTATGTACCTCTGCTCTGCTTCTCTGGTGAGTGTGGTTTTCTGACAGCTGCCTGTGTTTTTGTCTCTGAGGGGGGAACTCCCCTTCCCCTGTCTCTCCCTCACTCTCTCACTCCCTGCCTTTGTCTCTCGCTGAGCATCTGCTATACACTCTCCAGAACAAAGCAGCGCTGATGAAAGAGAAGAAACTGGCCGAGGTGGTTGACAGTGCAGCTGGCTGACGCCCGCACCACGGATCCGTGCCCTTTTCACTCCACTGGTTAAGCCACTGCTATGAGACCACATGGAAGTAGGTCATATTATTTGTGTATGTACGTCACAGCAATTGATGTTCAAGTATTCACTTTTGCTGTGAAGGTTAACGCTTCCTAATGATCTACTTCATTCTATTGGCGAGTCAACTGTCCAAAACATTTCCTTCTCAATTACTAACAATGACGCCATTAGGATATGTCTATCAATATTTTATATACACCTCTCCAATCTGCACTAGCAAAGAGAAAACAAGATGTAAACCAAAACATCATCTAAAAGGTTACTAGCACAGCTAACAGCACCCCTGGTGGGAGTCCATATGAGCGAGTACCTTGGGAGTGCTGGTCCATAGGGCTGGGGGGAGGGCCCATGCCACTGTGGGCGCCAGGCCGCATGCCCATGCCCTTCATCTGACTGTAGCGTGGATCATCGGGCATGCCCTTCTCATGCATGCCTTCCATGGGCTGTGGGCGATACCAAACACAGTCAGAATCTCAAAGTCAGATCACCCTGCCTATGGGATTCTGTTTAGGGAACCTACTTAAAGGTTGCTAAAACTTTAACATGCAACTGGAACTGTAAAATGATGTACGTAATTAGAAGTGTGTATATATATTGATCTGTAATTGTGTTTAAATGTAGCAAAACGTGTTGCAATTATTTCCATTGCAATTTTTCCCTGCAGATATTGTGATTTAATATGCAAGTTATTTTTAATAATCCAGCTTCAGTTCAGTATTCCAAATTTCGCTTTAAGTTGGACCACTTTTGATTGCTGAGCATGCCTAATGCATGAGAAGCACAACGCCCCTTTTAGGTGAGTTTTACAGTCTGTCAAACATTACAGATGTGACAAGATTAACCATCGGGACAGAGTTGCGAGCTGCACGATTAATTGCAGCTTTTGAGATAAGCTAATAGCATTAGTTGAAACTGCGATTTAGATAAAAAAAATCTATTAACTGTGCAGCCCCTACTCTGTTGTGCTGTGTCTTACCTTGTGCATCTGATGCATGTTCTCTTGTGGGTACCCTGATGGTCCCTGAGGGGGCATGGGGTGACCTGAGGAAGGAGGCCCTGGGCTCGGGCCCATCATGCTGTGGGTCGATCCAGGAGAGGGTCCAGGGCTCGGCCCCAGCATAGCCCCAGGAGAAGGCCCAGGGCCAGGGGAGGGACCCGGCCGAGGGGTCCCTCCCATGGGGGGGTCGGGAGTGGACATCTGTCAGCAGATGCTGGAGGAATGAAAGCAGCAAAGCACTGTCCTGCAGAGAGAGAAGTAGAAAGAGAAAATCATTGCCATGCTTAATTCCAGCTAAATACAATTCCTAACAGAATCCTGACCATTGTGATTCACTAGTTACTTCCACTGAGGAGTGATGTTTTTGATTTAGCTTGTTTGTTTGTCTGCCATTTGCCAGCATGATTGTGCAAAAACTACTGACCAGAATCTGAAGAAACTTGATGGAGGAGAGTATTATGAGCCAAGGAAAAAACAATTAAATTTAAGAAATGTAAGAATTATTTATCACTTTCATTAACATTGAGAGGTACGGCACCAGAGGTCAGAGGTCCTGGTGAAGGTCTGCATCCTACGAGCGCCCTTCTAAGTTCTCAATGAGAAGACTGGGAATCATTAAGTTACTCCTCCTCGCCCTACAAACTGTCCTATAACATCAAACTGTCTTGGTTTAGAGTAACCCTAACCTATGATTCTTAACACTACCTGTTGGTATATTTGAAGGTCAAGTAATGACAGCATTATTAAAGACTCTTCTAAGCACTTTGGGATCCATCAAGACCATCAGATCATGGAAGGCAGAGACTTGCTAAAATCTACATTAGGCAACTGCCAGGCAAAGCTATAATCATGATACTGTCTCCTAAAAAACAAAGCATTCATACTTAAGCTAATGCAACCTCACTCTAACAGCGAGTAATAAAATCCTTTGCAAAAAAACATATATTTTAGTACACACTAAACATTGGGGATTGTGAAGTGTGTTTTAAGGCTGTGACACTAGTACACTTGTAAATCTGCAGCAACCCCTTGATTCTCAACTTTATCTCAAGCAGGGAAAAAAAGAAAAATCACTCAAAAAGAGAAACATCCCCAGCTTGCAGATAACCCTTAAAATATTTTACCAGAAAATATATGGACAGGGGTGCCAGAGGTTCTCCATTGCTGTAGATTTCTATTATGCCCTAGTACTGGCAGAATGGCACCTGGACAAAACTCGATAGTGACACTGATATGAAAGGAGGCTGACACCAAACTTGCGAGACCAATGCTTAATGACCGTGACCATGACATCATATTATGCGCGCCGGAGAGTTCCCGAAAGTAAACAGAAACCGGTAAAACCTGAGAGCAATGCAGGTCTGCCGCTTGTTGCTTCTTCAAGAAAGTACAAAAGCAACCAACACAGCCAACAGCAAAACACAAACTATTTTTTAAAAAATGTTTAAAAATGTAATAATCTGACAAATGCAATGCACAGCCTTAACAGTATTAATTAACTTTTGACTGAGATTATACCGATTCTCTTATTTACATTATCTCAATCAGTATGCCAGTGTTACACAACTGGAAAAATGTAGAGATAAATGAAATAGCTTTTTCACAAACTAGAGCCAAAAAAAACGTCAGACAAGTGTATCCATGCAATGCTAATAAAAGGCAAAAAAAAAAAAAAAAAAAAGATCCCGGCAAGTTCGCATCAAAATACACTATATTTCTCGCAGATAGCAATGCTAGCTAACGAAAACCGGGAGCTGCTAAAGTGTATTATCAAAGATTGTTGTGTTAACAGTCTGGCTGTGTGTACCTGGTTATGCTAACTTTGTTAAATGTTAGTATAACAAAAATACAGTTCTTCACAATATGTGGTGCTTTTTGTAGTTCAGATAGTGACCATACTACGAGTTTTATTCGAGCGTTTGCATTTAGGAAAAGTAAGCGCGATAGCTAGCCAGTCAGACTAATACAGCCCCACCACCATGTTCAAATGTAGGTAAGCTAATGGCAGCTTCGTTACGATCCAGTCCAAAGGTTTTGCCCGGCGATCAAAGCTAACTACAATACAATATTTGTTATGTACTCGACAGAATGCAAGCTGTTAGTTAGTATGACTTCATTAAACCGTTTTCGCACAACCAACGTTAACGTTAGCTAACGTTATAGTTAACTGCTAGCTTGTAACTGTTAAAGTGAGAGACTACAGTGGCTAACAAGCTATATCCAGCTAATAAACAAAGGAAACAGCTTTATATTGTTTAGAGACTATTTCTGAATATATTCCTGTTCAGCAGAAGAAATAATGAAAAGTGTACATAAACTGCTTACACGAAAATACCGTAGGGAACGTACGAAGAGTAACTTAAAGGTAACCAATTAAGAGAAAAGACAAAGACAGGCAAAACAGTCGGTTCGCTAGCTAACAGTTAGCATAGCTTGCTTGCTATACTTTGGATTCAGGCTGCTAGCCGGCCATGCTGTCCTCCATCATGTTCCTAACTGAGAGATTCTAGTCGTTTCGCTACTGGCCCTTGATATGGCAAAAACCGGCAAAAAATACTAAAATCTTTCACATTATAACCCAATTGATCCTACTCGCCACCCGTACCCCTGGCTCAGTCCCCGCTCAAGCTAGATTTCCAAAAAGAATAATTCATTCATTCCCCCTCTGCCGCTGCGACCGAGGCTATAATGTCGGTCTTGCTGTGGGGAACGAGCTCTTGAAAAAAACGACCAAAGCAAATAAGGAAACAAATTTTACAAAAATTACACAAATAGTGATGTTGTACATATATACGTTATGTGCTCTATGAGAATAAACACGGTTCATTTAACTTACACACAGTGAATTCAGGTTTCGCCGGTATCTCCCCTCGATTTCTTTAGCTGGCTAGAAACAAAGGGCGACGCTGCCAGTTCGCTTTTTTTCCCTCTTACCCCCCTCCATTTCGTCTGATTCTATCACCGAGAAACTGCTTGGACGCAATGTTACAAACAGTGGAGCGTTAGCGCCCTCTAGCCCCCATAGAAACGACACAGAAGTCACCGCGCATGCCTGGTGTCAGCTGCACTGCAGGGTGGAATGCGGGCTGCTTGCGTTCATTGGGGGATGGGTGTGCTACTTTCTCAGCAAGCTGGGAATAAAATGCCTCACTCTGGTTTCCAAGCTTGAATAGCTGTAATCTAAACGGGTTTTAATTTATTTTACCGATAAAACCATAAACTGACGACCTATCCTAAAATATTTACCACGAAAAGCATTGAAGAAAAATAGGCCTACTCACCTTTTGCACTAGGGCTGGGATGTTAAATCTTAAAACGGAGTGTGTAAAAGCAAAGGCCAATAAAAGGATTAGGACTTTTTAATAGGCTGAGGCAATCCAGTTTACACCATACAAAAAGTTAATGGTTTTGGTTTTCAAATAATCTGGCAATTACAAGTCAAAAGAAGATGATAAAAAGTCTTGACAATGACATATACAGTAGGACTAAACAAGATATTTTGTTCAGTCTCCTCTTTTAACATCTGAAATCTAGTCTGTTGACAGTTTATATGAATATGTTGATATTACATTTTGTCAATGTTTTCATAAAAAATAATTAAAAAAAATAAACAACTAAATCAAACTAAACAAACAGGGAAACACTTTCTGTGAGGATAACAACAGATAGCCAAGGAGAAAACAACCTTCCCACAATGCCCTTCTAATGTGTGGGAGGTTGAGCCAGCTTAGTGAGGTGATCCCAGGTCCTCATGAGCCTTCCGTTACTACCTCTGGAAACACTGATCCCAGCCAGCATGTGTGGGAGAGGGCAGCGCCGCGCACAGACAGGCCGAGCAGGTGGACCACGGCTAGGGAGATGACCCTTCGGTGGGTGTCCCACCAGTTCTGGAGGCACCGAATGACAGGTCTCCTGGTGACTCTGGCTGTGACCTTACTGCTTATGCTGCTGGCCACTCACTCTCTTCAGCCTCTCAGGTAGGCAATGCTCTTCCCAGCTGGCTTTTGGCTGGTTTTCACACATAGTTTTGTTAGATGATGCAAAGTAGACGTTCAAACATGTGGGGAGAGTTGGGAGGTGATATAAGTAAAGTCATCTTGACATTGGCACTCACATGCAGTATTTGGTTCATATCTCCAAAGCAGACTGATGGATCTTCATTAACTCTAGTACATTTATTGTCTATACAAGTTAGATGAACTTAGGGACTCAGGGCCATGGGGTCAAAGGTTAAGGTCAGTTTCATCCCCTGACATACAAGGTTATAGACGGTGGAGACATGCTAATCAACATGCCATGTTCAATTCAATTACTGTAAATATAGTGAAGTTTTTTACGTTGCACAACATAGACTTGGTTGTTTTTGACATGGGGAGTCCCTATCTACAGCACAATGAGTTTAATACCCCTCCTTATAAGAATCAAGTATCTGATTGCAATTACTGTAGGCAAATGTGCTTAGCAGTTACATAAGTGAAATACTTCCACTAGCATAGTCATGACATGACCAATATCTCTTTCAATATTGCCTGTGCAGTCCTTTCCACAGTACAAGCAGTGCTACTTCCAGCTGTAAATTATAACTTTCTCTGCTGTTGTGACTTTCCATACGTTAGCATGACTGTTAACTGTGGCCCTTGCTATTTTTCCCTTCATGGACAAGGTGTTGTCCACTTTCTCCTGGCAATTTCTGTGACCCTGAAGACTAGCATTGTCTTCCAGTTTTGATGTTAGTAATGTGGCATGTCCGTTGTTATCTGTTCAGTTGAAGTTAGGGGTGGGCAAAAAATAATATCTAAATATTTTGGAAGATTTTGACGGTAGATATCAATAATATAATTAAATACGAATTTGTTACAAGCCACCTTATAATTTCTTACAAAGCACATTAAGGGACACAAAGTATTAGGATAGCAGTTCATTTTCTAAATTTTGTTTCTGAAAGATGAGACTGTTGTAAGAAGCAATATTTTCCCCTGGGATGAATATCGGTATTTAATTGTGCTCAGTACTGTCTTGATTCATTATTTTCCATTTCACTGCAATGGATGATGAGACTAACCTGACTCTCGCCAGATGAATTTCGTTCCGTCTAGCTCCACTAATCCATCTGGGATCGATCCATTGGAGTGGTGTTTCAGAAGGCTGGGCCTTATCAAAAATCCTTGCATATGATTGAATAAGCCACTTGTCCGTCCTCTATTAACATACTCCTTCAACCACTCACATTGAAGCCAACCCGTGACGCTGAGGACAGTCTCACAGTCGCTTCTACGCTACATCACATCTATGAAACTCCCGCCCTGCGTCCTGATTGGCTCTACCATAAAATCTGGTGCCGAAATCACTCTCAACGGAAGCGATCCCAGATGGATGTGAGTGGAGTAAACATTGGTCTAGTGTTATCCAATTGCGTGCAGTGAGATTTTCAAATGCACGCTTGGTGCCACCCCTCGAGTTGGGCCATTACATTGTTCGTGGCCAGACCCTTAATCTTTCTAGATTACCAGAGTCTGGATTTTCCAGGCTTTCCCTACAGATGGCTATACTGTACACTATATTTTATACTCCTCAGCCCTTGAGAAGTGCCACCCTCTCACCCCCTCTCCCTCAACACCCTTCACCAATCAGTACCAAGCAGGGTCGCTTACAGTACATTGGTGGAAACCATCTTCCCATCATGCATAAAACTATATGCAAACCTATGTAATGCATAGGTAACATATGTAAAATAGTGTAGCCCTAAGTTTTTCTGTTTCCTTCCAGTTTAGTGAAATAAGGCCTTCTTATTAATCTTATTCTCTTCCTAGCTAGACAGGCCCTAACTCGTAAGGCACAGTGGCCTCCTCATCCCTGTCCTGTCCAGTTCTCACCAGCTTGATAACACCCCCTCTCCCTTAACCATGTAAGGAGGAGATCCTCTCATCCTGGTACCCCCAGTACTTTATGAAACCCATGATTACATCCCTTCACATCCTAAAAACCCACCATAATACCTAGAAGAATCCTAGGTAATATCAGTCCGCTGCTGCCGTTGCTTATATGCCTACTACCAACTTCAGGGAACAAAGTATAACTATTGCAATGCGATGCAAGGGTAGTTTTTATTTCTAACAATATTCTATCAACATAGACATTTACATCAATTGTCTGGCGTTATAATTTAAGTTGAAGGAAATAGCTGTAGATGACAATGTTTATCAGATGTTTGACAGAAATGGTTTGGATTTAATCTAAAACTCTGAACTGAAACAGTTATTTTAAAACAGGTATTCACACAGATGTTTGAAACAGCAAATTATTTAGATTTCCCCTAGTTTCAGAGAGGCTACTACTACAATACTAAAATAAGATGTGGAGGTTGAAACAACTGTTTTTATACAGAAAATAAAGTTTGTTTTGCTTTAATAAATGTCTTAATCTTTTTAATGTCAATTCAGATAGTTGATTCTATGCCTCAGCCAGCTATAGCCTCATGACCTTTAACCTCTACCTGTGACCCCATGATCCTTTATGCCTTATTAGTTAATTTAGGCTTAATTAACTGTGTTACGTTTAATGAGGATCCTTCAATCTGCTTGAGAGGTATAAAACAAACATTGCATGTCAACTATGACCTCACGTGACCTTGACCCTTGACCCCAAGACATTAAACACCTACTAATTTCATCAAGAACTTATGGAGAGTAAGTACACCAAGTTTGGTAAAGATCCTTTTACCAGTATGGGAGATATCAGCTAATATCTATATGTAATAATATACGATTTTGGCCCAATAATTATTATACCATGGTCCATTCAAAGCTGTATATCTTTTTTCTGGTAAAAATCTGCACTGTAGGCACCTGAAATTCTTAATCTACATGAAATTACGGTTCGATTGATACTAAATATCCTTTTGCTGTATTTACTTCCACCTTCAACCCTAATTCGCTCAGACTAATGTCAACTAACATATGACTAACATATACATATAAGTTTTTAAAAATGTTCTTTTTTGTTCATTTCTGTGTTCATGAAATTGGCACATATGTCAACTAACTATGACTAACATATACAAGTTTTTAAAAAATGTTCTTTTTTGTTCATTTCTAACTAGCCAAAAACCAGTTGTAGAGAAAAGGACAAAGCATGAAAATGCACAGCACAAACAAAAACAGACCTCCCACAAGGAGAACAGCGGGAGGAAGTCAGGTGAGGTGGCCACCACACAGCCTACAGAGGACATCACCGGCTCCACCACTGAGAGGAGGAGGAGGACCCCACCACCAATCGTCTTCCTCAAAACACACAAGACGGGGAGCAGCACTGTCCAGAACCTTCTGTTTCGGCTTGGCGAGCGAGAGAAAGCCACATTTGCCTTCCCATACTACACTTACCAGTTCAGTTACCCTGAGAGGTACCTAAAACATATTACTATTTCTTTCATGAGGAAAAACAACATGGCAAAAAAAAAAAATTTACTCAAAGTAATTAACAGTCAAAAATTTTTGTTTGCAAAGTAGTCTTTGTTTCTATTTTGGATATGATTTGAGTAAAACAACAGCAAAGTCTGAGAGTGGTCAAATTAACAAGCAGTGAGCTAGTGTTAGTGTTCAGTATTCATCAAGTAGGTTGTGTGTTTTAAAAAGACAGTGTGCAGTACAGTTGGACACTGTGTCCTCTGGCACGCAGGTTCCGAGCGGAGTTTGTTGATGAGCTGCCGGACGGCTCCTCCCAGTTTGACATCCTGTGCAGCCACATGCGTCTGGACCTGGCTCAGGTGAGGAAGGTGATGCCCCAGAACGCTGTGTACATCACGCTGCTGCGCGAGCCCCTGCACACCTTCGAGTCCGTCTTCAACTACTACACCTCCACCGTGCCTGCCTTCGCCAAGGCCCAGAAGGCAGCCGATGCTGCCGCGGTGGCCGCAGCTGCAGCCGGCTTCCTGAAGCGAAAGTCGGCGCTCACCATCTTCCTGGAGAACCCGGAGGCCTACTGGGACCCCATGGAGGTGGGAAACGGCCTGGCTAAGAACCCCATGTGCTTTGACATGGGGCTGAACAACCTGCAGTGGAACAGCTCGTGGCCAGAGGACCTGGCACGCTTGGAGGAGACCTTCCACCTGGTGATGATCGCCGAGCACTTTGACGAGTCGCTTGTGCTGCTGGGGGCGCTGCTGGGCGTGGGCCTGGACGAGCTGGCGTACGTGCGGCTCAACGTACGCTCGGTGCTGAGTGTGGCCACGCTGGACCAGGCCTCCAAGGAGCGGATGAGCACTTGGAACGCCCTGGACACGCTGCTCTACGACTTCTTCCTGCAGCTCTTCTGGGAGAAGGCCGAGATGTACGGGCGCAAGAGGCTGACACGTGAGGTGGCGGAGCTGCGGAAGGCCACCGAGCGCGTGCGCAGGAGGTGCGTGGCCCGCGAGGGGGTGCCCCCCGGGCAGCTGGAGGATCTGGTGCGGCCCTGGCAGACCAACTCGGCCACCATCATGGGGTACGAGCTCAAGGCCAACCTCAGCCAGCTGGAGCAGGGCTTCTGTGTGCGACTAGTGCTGCCTGAGCTGCAGTACCATTCCCACCTGTACTTCCAGCAGTACGGCCGTGATATGAGGTCTGTGCCCACTGACTGAACTGGACAAGCTGGACACCTGTCTGTGTTTGATATTCTTGATAAGTAGCTATGAGTCAATTTACTTCAAATCAGATGAGATGTTGATGTAAATATTATTAGATGGTAAAATGGTTATTTATTTTTTGAAATATATATATATATATATATAAATATAACAGTGTATTTATTCAATAAATATGTCCATTTTGATATTGCCAGAGAAGAACTAATGGGGAAAATATGTAAATAAAAACGGAACGAGATGAAAAGTAAACAGTGGTACCTATACATGCATGCTGAAAAACACACACCCCAGACACAGATAGACTTCTAACGTGCCACACTGAAACTGTAGTATGCTTGTGCTCTTAGTTAGCAGCAGGACTGCATTACACTAGCTCCATGTGCCTCTCACATGGGCTTTGGAATGGAGTCCAGATTTAACCCATTTACAAAAAGCACATCCTGTCACATGACCTGAGAGAGTCACTCGTTGCCTGCTTAGTCTTGCTAAAGCCCTCCTGTTTCAATCCTGCCTCAATTACCGGCACCAGGTCTAGTGAAAGGCTAATTATCCATGATCAAGACGAGTCAGACCATTAACAGTGTTACCAACATGACTCAAGACACATCAACACGTCAGGACAGTACTAGTATCATCTGCATTGAAATAAAGCATGTCAGACATTTTTATTTGATCTCTTCATATAACAGATTCAGTGTAAGATATCAGATATCTGATTCAATGTAAGAAGACAATTAATGTAATATCAATAGAATGATCCAAATTGTGCATACATATTTCCATCAATAACCAACCAAAACCTAAATCACAACACACACACACACACACACACACACACACACACACACACACACACACACACACACACACACACACACACACACACCAATGTAAGAGTAGCTTCTAGAGTATCCTTCACTCATGTTCCCAGTCACTTTGTGTTTGGGACAATGACAAATACTGTACAATAAAGTGTGTATAAACCCCCATGAATTAAGATAACAGAAGCCCACATTTTTGATGTGAGGTAATAAAAATAGGAGACCCTGAGACAGACAGTAGCTGCTGCTGAGGACGGACAGACACATGGCCATATGGACCGAGCTGCTTAGGACCTTAACAAACACCACAGCTTAACAGGCTCAGGCCTCTGACCACACTCAGTGTTGACAGAGGCTGACGAAGACACATGAGCACATGGGGCTACTATAAAGTTCAGCTCTGGCAACAGATATTTTCTGTCCAACTAGTCAGTAGTTTTTTCATCTACCATGGGTCCAACATTAATGCTGAACTAATAAATACAAATAAAGCATACTTGAACTTCAAAATGAACATTTTGTGTCAACAAAACAGTGTGACATTTCTCTCAACATTGACAAGGTGAACGGAAATAACGGAAGCAGATCCCAGAGATCATCTGTGAGGATCATGTCAGTGTATAGACACAGTAGTTAGTTTCAGTGCAAAACAATGTTTTTGTTTTACATTCAGAGAGGTGCATCATACGCCAAGCTTATCGAACAGGACACTATGGCCATGTAAACATCGTCTGCTCACAGAGGCTACATGAGCCCTTTTAGTATAGAGAGCTTTCCCAGAACACCTATTTATTTACCTTCACTCATGTTCAGACTGGCTGAGGGCTGGTGTCAAACACAGCTTTTTATCAGTCCTGTGTCCTTAAAGAGTTGACTCTGGTACATACAGTGTGTCCTCATAATAACACAAACTCATCGGTGCTACTTGACTGGCTCGTGCTGCTTGACTTGCGTTGGCTGAAGATACAGACATCAGAGAAAAAAGACTTTTCACTCTGTCCATCGTCCCCCTCTTCCACCCGTTGGCCTTCCACAAAGGTGAACATCGGGTATTTGTCTTTCTCTGCGTTTAGTGCCTAGGTAGGGGTCAAGAACACATAGTGAATTGCTGTTTGGTTCTTTAAGCATGCTGCTTAAAGTCCATTATTTGTTTAGAAACTGAAAAATGGTGAATTCACACATGTATATGTTATCATTAGGTCATATGCAAAACTGAACACCAGGTTTGTTGCCATGCCCTGTCACCTGAACTATAGGCAATGGTCCACATGCCACTAGCCGACTTTCAATTAATCTGTGGACGATGTCAACAGCTACGTGGAAAGTGTTACATCTTGTGTCCAGTGTTTTAACCATTTGTGCACCATGGGGTAGTCAGAACAGATGCAAATGGAACAACTGAAACACCAGGTCCTGTCGTCTACATACCGCACTGACCAGCACACACAGTGTCTCGAAGTCCTGCTGGCCTCTGGCATAGAAGCCTACAGCACAGCTGGGGTCCATGCGGCTGAAGGCCATCTTCCGAGCCGCCTTACAGTGAAACGACTAAGAGGAGACAGAACACAGATAAACAATAGATATCCAAAGTTACATGAGATTTTTTACCACCATTTTCATTTTCTGACAGGGGATTACGGTGTCTAATGGTCCGGACCTTTTAATTGGTTACTAAAGAACCTCTCTATACCTCTAACGGGAAGTCTTCTTGGCTGATGTCCACTGTGGACTGGCTGTAGTGAGGGTCTAAGTACACCAGCTGCTCATCTGAGTGAGTGGAAAATTGAAGACAGAAACATACATGGAATATGACATGAATCCCTCACATCAGATTCCTAACTTGTTCTCTTATTAAATTAAACAAACAACATTTTCAAGAAAGATATACTGTTCATCAAGTGAACTAATGCTTACTTGGACTCTTGATTTAGAACACATTCTTGTTTAACCGTTGTCAGCTCAGGGATCCTTTAATGTTCCCTGAATATGACACAGTGGATTCAACTGGAATGTTGAGAGGTAATTCTTACCTTGGAAGCCAACAAAATAGAGTGAGTGTTTGGGCCTGCCACCGATGATTCCAATGCAACACTCTAACCTGAGAAGTCTCTGTTGAAAAAAAACGAGATGAGGACAAATTCATATAATTTTTTGATTCATGTGTATCTGTATCAGTGTCTGATCTGTTTCCAATGTATTCCACTGTCACATTCCTTAGCTGTGTGCTATGTATGCATATACAGTGGGTGTCCGGCATGCATCTGTGACCATCTGATGATGACTTACTTTGACAGACTCTGTGTAGGCTGGGTTGAGGGCGTCGCCCCCGAGCCGAACAGGCACCATGAGGATGAGGGACCTCCACGGGCCCCCACGGCCCCTGGGGCCTTCCGGCTGGGGCCGCTCGCACAGTCGCACAATGTCCCCTTTGAACACTGCAGCACAGGGGGGGCAAGAGCGCGGCACACTGAGCTCAGTCACATACAGTCAGACGAATCACACACAGAACACAAAGCTCATACAGAGAACCACAACAGAGGCATCAACATCAGAATTCCAGCTAGATGTGTGGATGTAACAAAAACGGTAATGTCAACAACCCCAAAGGGTGGAAATATCTAAGTTAGCTAGTTAGTCCACCCGGACACATCATGTTTCTGACTAAGAGTCTAGCGTTCACCAAGTTCATAATTAATCAACGGAATAGACAAACTTTTTGAATACATGCATCTGGAGATATAAAAAAAATACAATGAAGACGCATATTTCATTGTGACAATATAGGTGTTGCAGGACAGAATTAGTCCCACATCCCTCTAAACATATGATACATGACTACACCTGGTCCATGGTAGTTGAATTGCATGACACAATAACTGGCTCAGATTCCATCATGTAGAAGACACTCACCAGTGCAGTCCTGGGCCACATACACCACCAGATCAGATAAATCAGATGCTGCTACTGCCTTCCTAACAGAGGCCAAGACACACAACAGATTAACAGACAAAATGACCGGCGAACAGAAATAAACAAAGAAACAATAAACACTAAACAAATGTCACTAACTGATGCACTATGCAATACCATTCTTCGTAAACCACCAGGCCAATAGAACGGGGCAAATAAAACAAGGTGTGTCTTGAGCAAAGAATGCTTTCATTCAGATTAAAGTGATTTAGCACCCCATTCATTAAGACTGGTTCACAGCAGACTTAACAAATATTGAATATCCTGTTCATGCCAAATAAGCTACATGCAGCAAGCAAAGAAAGTGAAAGCTTCCTGGCGTACTCTCTGTCTTTAGCCACAGCTCACCGAATGATGTGGGCGGCAGTGGCAGGACCGTACCAGTCCCCGGCCTGCTTCCCCAAGCTCTTGCCCATCTCCACCAGCTGGTGCAGGCCAAAAGGCTGCTCTGGCTGGTCAACGAACCAGGACACCACAAGCCTGTGGGTCGCCTCGCTCCCACTGCCGCCCCCCTCCAGCAGACTGCAGCCCAGACTTTTCCGCCGGACTCTGGGGGCTTCTACTGCGGCCACGCTTGTGCTAGAGAAAGGCTGGGACGGCAAGACCTCCAGGTCATCTTTAGTAGTATGATGTGAGGCAGACCAAGTCCATCCTAAAGAATGAAATCACATGTGGGATATGGTATTATTTAGTAGATTTAACACATGCTATGACAGAATGGTAAAATAAATAATATTTACATCCAGGTGAGGAGGCAAACATGGAATGTCAATGTTGCAGATAGAAAACAAACAAATAAAAGAAGATGAAAGACCTCAAAACTTACAAGGAAATACAGTGAATTTCATACTGGACATAATAACCCTTACCACTATCATACAGTGAGACCATTCAAGTATGCTCACCTTGTGGGAGCAGGTGAAGGACGAGCCCCTGGGCCAGTAGCATCTGTCCACTGCGCAGCATGCAGCCCCAGCCACAGTCACTGGTCAGTGTGGAGCCAGCCAGCTGAGGGAAGCTTTTACGATAGGTCAGCCAAAACAGAGAGGAAAAGGCTCGGCGGAATGCCTCCCTGTTTCCTGAATAGTTCATAGAAGGAAAAAGAGAGACCGATAAGGTTATTAGGAATGACTGGCAGGCTATGTATTACAGTGGAAGGTGTCTTAACTGATGTGATGGATTACACGTCATGCAGGTATTACAGGTAGCATGGTGGTAATGAGGCTATAATTATGGTCTTGGTAGGGTGGAGCGGCCAATTTTGCTTACAGACTACAACAGACAAAAAGAAAACACCAGGCAGGTCTGAACACTAAAAACAAACTATTTTGATCCCTCGAGCAAACAAAGTTCTTCTCCACAAATAGAAAAGAGAGAGGAACATTCATAGGCTTGCAGTAGCCAATATCTCTCTTACCAGAGTAGCTCAGCAAGTAAGGCTGTCCCAGAAGGACCACAGGCGACCTCTTATTGAAGCGGGATTTTGACTTAAAAGTCCAGCCTACAGATAAACATGACATATCATTTCATAAGAGACACATAGGCCTATTAGTACAGAATGAGAGCAATTAAGTTGTATAATAGATTTAATAGAAGGCTTTGTTTACAAAAACGTACAGTACATAAAGGCGTACCATATTTGACACTATTCCAGGCAGACACAAGTTTGCTCTTGATCTTGACCCGGTCCTCTGGCTCCCCCGAGTCGTCCCTGGCCCCCGCTGAGCCCATGGAGCCGGGAGAGGAGAGAAGAGAGGCATGACTCTGGGCAGGAGAGTCACCAGGCCTCACAGGGTTCATGGCTATATCCCTCGCCACCTCACAGCCATAGCAGCTTCAATGCTCCCACATTGCACTGCACACAAACAAAGTTACTGTTGGGGATGGACGGGCTGGGCTCATTCTCTTTATATACTTCTTTCTCTCCTTCAGACACACACACACACACACGCGCGCGCACACACACACACACACACACACACACACATACCTCTTCCTCTAGCTCTAGGTTATCTCTCTCTCTCTCTCTCTTACTCACAGACAAACATACATATACACACACTGACACTTTCCCAAAGATAAATCTTTGACCGTATGCCAATAAACTTGAAAAGGGAGGCCTAAATGTTCTACTGTGTCACTGGGACATGTGATTTCCTTGTGACAGGAATTCCAGAAATGCCATACATGTCAAAAAGGGGGGGGGGGGGGAACCTGAATACCTACCATGTGTAGTATATTCTCAGCACTGTATTATTGCTTGACATTCGATTATTTACTTGATTACTTACGCAACTGATTAGCACCCAGACTATGATTTCTGTTGACCAATATTACACACTATAGTAACGGCATAGCTTTTAATAATTGCAGTGGACATCTAACAGGGCAGCAGGAAGGGAAATGGAATTCTGGTTGATTGCAGGTTAACGTCTAGCTTCTAGTTGATTCATAAATCATGCAATGGGACACTTTCTATAAACAGACTGCGTTACTTTAGATTGACCACTGAGCTAACGTTAGCTAGCTAGCTAACTGTATAAAGACAGCTTTGTGTTGCTGTTCCCATGACCTATTATTTTCTTAACTTAGCATAGCTAGGCTAACTCACTAGCTTTTCTGGAAAAGCCACCCTTGAAAGAGGACAGTCAACAAAACAAGCACCTTAAGCAGAAGCAGATCTCGCCTTCAACACACGTACAACACCAGCGGCTCGCTAGCTGGCATGTATGTACGCTATGTTCACGTCAAAAACAGTACAGGTATACTGTGTAACGTTAACCCCTAACGTTAGGTAAGTAACTAACATAACACATATCAAACCTAACCAAATTCACGTTAGCGAACATAAAGTACTTTTTCATTGACATAAAATACACATACCTTTGCACAACACAGCTCATTTTTACCGTCTTTCTTTAACGTTACCTTTGTAAACATCCGTGGCCTCTCATTACATTATCAATCAAACAAACAGTTGGAGAGATACTTCCTGTTTATCCAGTAGCTACTTAGCAACCCGGCTGTAGCAGTAACCTAGTATCAGAACTGTGATTGGTTGGACTTTCTTTCTTTCTCTTTTTTGTGTCTTAAAGTCAAAGATTCTAGAGCGAAATCTTAAAGTGGTCCCCAAACTTTTTCTTCCGAGGGCCAGCTCACTATGCCTGGCTCTAAGAGAGGGCCAGAGATTCGGAGTATATAAGTAAACATAAATAGCTTAGTGCTGTGCACAACAGCAGTCTACCTTAGTTGAATATTCCATTACATTTAATCATAGGCTACTGCAATTTAATACCATTATTAGCTGTGTTTATATTGCCATCAAGCCATATCAGTGTAAAATGTGGCTCAAATGAAATAATACTAATAAAAAGACTTTAACAGTCCCAAAAGTGTATTTTATCCAAAATGTGTGAACTCTGAACTCTGTGTATTTGCATACACAGCTCAAGTTGTGAACAAGCAATATCCTACAAATAATTTGAAGTTCTATGAGAGTTTTATGAAGTGCAGGCAAAAACATCTGAAATGACCACTTTCACTCACCTGATGAGAACTTGAATTTGTATGAACATTTGAACGAGTGAATAAAAAATAGAAATAATTATCCCAGAAAGTCCCAGAAATATGACTTGACTTAGTTAGTTATTAACAAATTAATTGATACACTTCTAGAATACTTTGAGCACTAATGCAGTCAGCCTCTTGCATTGTTTGCAGGTAGGCCTACGTTTCATTCCGTTTTCGATGGCAAACGCAAAACAGCGCCAAAACAACCACCAGTGGACAAAAAGAGTATTACATGTGTACTGTTAAGACTCGCCATAGAGAATGAATGGGGGAAATTACGGAAGTTATAGTTTGACGATGTCGTACTCCCATGCGGGCCAGATGCTATATACCGCGGACATGTTTTGGGGGGCCGTATCCGGCCGTAGTTTGGGGACCACTGGCTTAAAGTCTTCAACTCCTGATGTCACCTTTCAACATCTACTCAACACCTTTCAACACCTAGGCTACTCAACAGGTTTGACTTTGACAGGGGTGTCTTGTTTCCATGTGGCATTTTAGTTTTAATGATTTCATGCTCTCATGTGCATATCATGTGCCAGCAATTCACTGCACACAACACACTGTTCTATTTTGTCCTCGGTTTGTTAATTAAAGTGAATCCATCCTGGCTACTTCAAATATTCAGGGTCGCAGCCTACTTGCGTTTACCACTAAAATGATATCTAACTTGACCTGTCGCATAGGCCTAAACATTGTCTATGTCCATGGTAATGACTGACATTGGCTACGAATAAAGTATGTTAATAAAGTTTCAATGTTTCAATGATTTAATAGCATAAATTGATTTTTTTTTTAACCACAAGCTCCACGACCCACTCAGAACGTCCCGACCCACCAGTTAAGTTTAGAAGAAACACGAAAATACACATTTGTTTTTACTTTACTTTACTTTATTTTGTACTGCACTTCAGTTTTTTTTTTTTGCATTGGTTCACAACATTGCCTGAGTAAAGAAACAATACAGAAAATGGAAATTGTAACAGGTATTTGAAGCACACACGGCAACTTTCTGCACCATTCCTCTCCCTCTCACGGCGGGGCTACACCTGGCGCGCGACTGAAGCGTTCTATCCATGTAGGCCTATCGTATGCTACAACATACTCCACTATACTCCACTATAATCAATGGAAATAGTTACACCAGACGTGAGAGCGCTCTGCACATTCGAAAAAATTAGACCAGTCTATTAAAAACTATTTTACGCTGCCGTTGTAGCCCTGCTGTCACACACACACAGGCAAACAAATAACTTAAAAATCATTAAATATTGTGACAATGACAGTGATATTCCCATGAACATGTGGTATTATCACAACTCTGTTTAAAACAAGTCAATAAATCAATAAATAATAAATAAATGCATATACTTCAACAAAAAATGCTTAGAAAATAAATAAAATACATAAATAAAGTGCATTCTTTATAACAGCTTCTGCCCCTAACAAACACAATAAGTGTACTGTACCTCAGGCAAAGGAATCTATGCCTACAAAACTAGACACAGACACAGGCAACAGACACCCAGATGGAAACGTCATCCATCAGACAGATCACAGACCGAAGGTTCTATCACTACATCATAAATTTGTAACACACACACACACACACACACAGAAATCCATCCATTTATTCGTTTTGTATTAAGTACTCGCACAAACATCTCTAATTGAATTGAAAAGAAAAAAAGAATGAGACCGCTACAATGGCACAAAAAACACCTATGTGATAGTAGCCTACTCTGATTTGGCCCTGTATAACTTCATGTGGATCATTTTCTTTGTTGCTAACAACTTGAACTTGGTTGCAGAATATAGATGTGGTTAAGAATTAAGAAAAAGAATCTAGAACAAACTCAGAGATGACAGATCTGACAATTGACTGCGAGTCCCCATGAGGACTGCCTATGCGTTGTTCACAACATCACAGCATCTTATTCTATGAGACAACACCACAGAACAAAGATGTCTTTGCATACAACAAGGAAGAGATCAGTAAGAAGTCTATTTGTCAAGATTGCAGGTGCAGATAGTGCATTGAATGGATAGGTATCATGCCCACTCTGATCATCTGGAGCACATTGCGCTTGATGAGAAATACACACAAACTTTGACTTCACATTAGAAAGCATGCACAGGATGTACTTTTGACATCACTTCCCCTAGCTCTCTGAAAGCCCAAGACACCATGAACATTGATGGTGACCCCTCACAGTCTCTTCTGGCAGGGTCCCACAATAGGGCTTTGCCAGTGATCTATAAAGAACACTTCTTTATAGATCAGTGGGCTTTGCTGACATCGCATCCTTGTTCACCATGTAAACTCGACTTGAGGACCATCAGCCAGAAATCCGTCTTCCAAACTCATTGATGTGCAACTCCAGCAAGCATTGTGCAAGTCTGCCATTACCAATCTTACCCACCAAGGCAAAAGCTCTGTTAAAACAGTAGCCATACAGCAATTTTCGAGTCATTTTTCATTTCATTTTTCAGCGATGATCACAGTTACAGAAACTATTCATGTATATCACACAGCCACAATCTTCATTGTACACAAATGAGTCTTTGTGTGTTTCTTAATGCCAATGCCAAGCTGTATTAGCATCGTGCCATAACTAACGCTCATGTGCTGCGGTGTCTTATAACAGATGAAGTTTGGTGTCAGAGTGGACATCTACGATCCATCTGATATCATCGCTATAGCTCAGGCAATGCTACGTTATTTTCTGAGCTATGCTCCAAAAACCTGACTGTAGATATGCAGTTCCCATGGGCAGTGGGAGAGCAGTGAAGAGTGGGTGAGTGCTCACAATGTTCACTAGCATTAGGTCTGTTTTCATTCTTTTTTTACATGAAACATGCATTAAGAAAACATACATATTTATCCTATATACACTTTTGATGTTGAACATACATATAACACCATATGCACACACATTTGACAACAGTTATTGAAGCACCTTTCTTGGATCTATTTTCCTTGTTTCGTTTATGATACAAATGCCTGATATGGGTTTTTTGTAATCAAGCAGGCTTAGCTGACTTGGCGCGATATTGTGAAATTTCCTAAAAGGCATTTGTAATTGGCTTGACATGATCAGTGATTCTTGGAGCTCTTGGCTTTATCTGACTTTGATGAGCCGGGCCCAGGCCATGTTCCCGTGGCCCCCCGTCGACTTCCAATCAAAGCCTCAGACTTTCCTGACGAGCCTCCCCGCTTCTCCTCAGCCCCCTTCTGGCTCCCGTCTTTGGCCTTGCTCCCATCCTGGGAGCCCAGCTTCATAGGCCCCAGCACGGTTTTGGCTACACTGGTCAGCTGGGTGACAAAGCTCGCCCTGTCTCCAGGGGAAGCGGCTCGTGACTTGCTAGATGATGGAGAGAGAGCCGTCGGGGAAGGGGACGTGGGGTGCTCCTCCACCACCTCCAGGAAACGCTTCTCTTCTCGGGCACCTCGCTGAGTGACGAATGGGCCTGAGGCCTTCACCTCCTTGGGCTTTGCTGCAGTTGGGCCCGAGTCTGTGGCTGGAGGTCCTTGAGCTTTGGCTTTAGCCTCTGACAGTTTCTCACTGGTTCCAGCCCCTTCCTTGAGCCCAGGTCCATCCTTCCCCACCTCTGGCCCTTTCCCTGCTTTGGTCGCCTCTGTGGCGGCTGATTTGGGTGCAGTGCCTTTGTCTGCTTGACTTTGCCCTGAGGCTTTTCCCTTGTCAAGGCTCTGGGCTGGAGAGCCGGTGATCACTACTCTCTGACCGGTCCGCTGACCCTGCTCTTGGGCTAACGGACTTGGGGTGAAAGGTGTTGCTGGGCCCTTTTCTGAGGCCTTGGCTCCAGAGCTGGAGGAGGTGGTTACAGGGCTGGAAGCGCTCAAGAGTGAGGTTCGATCAGCAGTGGTGACCTTAAGTGATGCAACTGCTGGGGTCACTGCGGCTTGGCTGGGTTGGGGCTTCTCGGCGGTGGCCTCTTTGGCCTTGACCGGTTCAGTCTGTAGGGATGCTGCCTTGCTGGCAGGCTGCGGGTCAAGTTTCAGGGCCTCCGACGTGGCCTTGTCCCTCCCCGTGAGGAAGCTGTCCCTGCTGAGGGGCGACTCCTGTCTGCCCAGCCTCCGGGATGGCTTGAGCGTCAGGTCATCTCCGGGGCTAAAGGTAGGGGTAGGGGTGGGCGTAGGGCTGTCGTCGGGCGACCCCGGGGTGCCACGTTCGCCCGCCGCGTTCTCCCCCTCGATCTCCTGCAGGCTCTGGAGCGCCGGCTCGCAGTGGAAAGGCTCGCGCCGGTAGTCACCGTGCAGCGCACCGTCCAGGCCGTGCTTCCGCACCACGCACGACCCGCCCACCTTCCTCTCCTGGCCCGACGGAGACGTGAAGGATGAGAGCGAGGACGATGAGGAGGACGAAGAGGAGGGGAACGATGACGACGGCGGCTGGCCCAGCTTCTCGGCCGACTGCACGCGCTGGAGCAGTGGCGAGCGGGGCGGCTCGGCGCTCTTGGGCCGCGGCCGGGTCACCGGGGGCGATGCGTGCAGCTTGACCGGGAAGGCCTGCGTGGTGTTGGAGCTGCCCACCGAGTGGCCGGCGATCGGCGGCGGCGAGGAGGTGGTCGGCGAGGGCGTGTGGGCCAGCGGGGACAGGGGAATGTTGCCGGCGGACTTGCAGCGTGCCGAGCGGTACTGACGATGCAGCTTGGGCGAGAGGCCGTGCAGGGAGCTGGGCCGCATGTGCTGGGAGGCGGCCGGGGAGTTGGGCGTGCTGGACGCTGGCGAGCTGCTCTGGGACGACGTGCCTGAGGGGACGAGAGAGACGGGGGACACATCAGACTGGGCACACGTATCTTTCGTACAAATTAGTCACCACAAGTGTCTGCTAGATTGCAATCCACTGACATCTGTGCTCTGTGCATAGTTTAACGTTACATCTGGTAATGCTAAGATTTGTGGCAGCTCCAGGTAACTAGTTTGCTTGCAAAAAGTTTGGTTTGATCTTTAATATTATTGCGATATTAATAAGATATAGTATAAAATTACAGATGCATGAAACCCTTCTACAGCCTACCCTGGGAGGCATATTAGGCCCCAGTTGTATGTGGGTGTGGATAGCCATGGCTAGTATGAAGCAAAGACTGACCCAGGTAGGCGGACTCGGGCGGGGAGCGGTACGTCTGCGTGGGGGAGCGAGCAGACAGGCCGTGAGTGGGCGAGCCAGGCAGGCTATCTCCAGAGGACAGCGAGCGGTTCAGGGACGACAGACTTCGGCTGGTGTGCAGCAGGTTGGACTGCTTGGTGATCTTCCGGAACAGGGAGCTGCGCTTCTTGCTGCAAGGCACAAAGAGAGAGATAGAGAGATAGAGAGAGGTGGGGGAAGAGAGAGATGAGAATGAGACAAAGAAGTACAAAGTAAGCAGCTAGCTGTGAGCAGCTACATCTAGCTTATAGACAGATGGAAGTTATACTTAAATATTAAAATGGCTGTTTACCTTTCCTGTCCCTCCTTTGCTCCAGACTTCTTGTTTCGTCGAGCCATTTTGCCCTTGTAGCTGGTCTTGCGTGCTGGCCCAATTTTGATCGATGTGTTCTCAAAAGGAGTAGTGGTCACTGTGACTTTGTTTCCACTCTGTGGATGGAACAAAATAAGATTTAATGTATCCATAAATTGGGCGCTTATTGGATCTGAGTGAAATAGCATTTTAAATATGTATATCATGGTAATGCCCTATGCCATCTAATTTAAATCTCCACTCACCTTTAGAATAAGTTCAACTACTTCTGTGTGCACAAGCCCATGGACAGATTCTCCATTGACATGGGTGATGAGGTCACCAGCACAAAGACCCGCCTCTTGAGCAGGACCCCCCACCTCAACATGCTGTGATTATAGAAAACTAACGTCAGTCACATAACCACTTAATTTCATTGGTCACAGGGAGCATTAAACTAGACATCTAGTATGGCCATTAAAAGCAATTCCAAAAGTATGTATTCTCATGTCAAGTCACTCACCCAGACCATATGGTGCACACTGTACACGTCACTGTCTCCCATATAGACGCGGATGGCGCGGAGCGTGAAGCCATACTTCTTGCCGGCCCTCTGAATGGTGATGGGCGAGCGGAGGACACTGACCGCTGGGGAGTAGTCCCGGCTGGGCGAGGAGTCACGCGAGGACGGGTTGGACGAGGTGGAGCGTGGAGACATGGGGCTGGCCAGAGGAGACGTGCCATGCTGCTCCACTGCGGCAGGGGTGACCGGTGGAGAGAGGGGGGGGGGAGCACACGAGGCAGATGAGAGGAAAGAGAAGAAAAAAGGGAGAATGTAGAATGAGTGCAAAGGAAAAAGAATGTACATTTTTATGGTCATTCAAAGTAAAGTAGAAAAGTAAAAATGTACACTACAAAGTAAAAAGGGTAAAGCTAGTTTATCCCATTACTGTAAGACTGAACAGAGCACTCTTTGCTGATTCCATCCCCCTAGTGGCCAGAGCTGGGTACCTGTTGGGATGATGACGGAGAGGGCCGTGGCAGAGGCGGACTTGATGACCTTGGTGCCCGTACGAGGGGTTTTCTTCTCGTCGTCGGCGGAGAATTGCTGCTGACGGACGCGCCGCAGGACCAGGTCGTTGGTGGCGCGGGGCCCGAGGGGGTCCCCTGGGGTCAGGTCCCTGGAGGAGGCACCAGGAGGGTGGGAGGCTGCAGCGGCTCCAGCTACAGCAGGTCCAGGTCCTGCTGCAGGGTCTGCTGGCCTGAGCAGCTTGTCTGTGGAGGGGTGGGGGTATCAGATTCAGGGATTAGAAACGGTTCAAATAACGAAAAAACGAAAACCGGAAACAAACACAATTTTTGGATGAACGTAACCGAGTGTTACGGAGTGAAAATGCTATTTTCAATTTTAGATAACCAGTATTTATTGTTCCGATTAACCTTTCTTGGAATATTATTCAAAAGTCCATAGACTTGGAAAGTCACCTGCCCACACAGTGTTCCCCAGACCCCTTATAGGATGAATTTAGTCAGATTTTATAAATCAGCATCTCCCCTGTATAATAAGATAGTCCTACTTGTAGATAAAAAGGATTTTCATATCCATCACTATCTAACTGTCTAATGCAGCCTAAATTACTGAAACATTGTGTGAAATAACACTAAAAAAATAGCACCACACATAGGTTAGGCTATTACAGGGCTTAAAGTAATATATAATATATAATATATAATATAAGTAATGAGGCTAATTGTCTACTTTTAAATCTCACCCAACACCTGAATTCAGACACAGTGTTTTCAGTTATCAGCCTTGATAACTAATGTGCTTTGATTTAAGCTTGGGTTGTTGGGCAAAAAAGCCTATAGTATTGTGCCATTGGCCATAAATCAATTTGTAAAGGCAATGTCATTATTAAAGGAACATTATTAACCGTTCTTCTATAACATTCTAACCGGTTACCATTTAGAGTGGCCTTGGAACACTGGAACAGGAAGGAACTTTTTTTTTGCTCAGAACGAACCAAAATAAAAATCACTCTGTGTTCAGTCCCTGACCAGATTATTAACCATCAAAAACCTCATGCACGTGCACATGCACAAACTTCATGCACTGCAACCTGGCGCTGTAAATCCCTGTTGCTTTGAATAATAGCATCTGCTAAATCCCACTCACTTCACTTCACCTTACCTTACCTTACTTTACTTTGTCAAACATCACCCCACCTTCCTGAAACCCGCATGGCCACTAACCTCCAGCTGGTGCTGCGCTGCTCTCCTTCGGGCTGGCTGTGAGCTCTGCCAGGCTGGAAAGGGCGGGCATGGTGGCGCCCTCCAGAGATGTGCCCCTGGTCTTCACGGCGGCCTGCCTGCTGGCAAGAGACGGCATCTCGCCATCGGACTCGAGCGGTGAGGCGAAGCGGTGCGTTTCCATGAGCGCCGAGAAGCGCCTGCGCACGCCGGACGGAGGGCTGGAGTCGCTCTCGGTGAACGAGGACTCTGAGCAGGACAGACGCTTCCTGAAGGAACACAATGGAGGACAGAGAGGAATTAAAAACACATGGGTCAGTCAGGGACAACAACCCTTCTAGTAGCACAGGGAAACCAAGGGTTTTTTTTTCTCAATTTCATGTTTAATGCTTGTGGCAATATGACAGCAGAGAGAGAGTGAGAGGTATCCATGACTCAGTAGGTGGAGTCTTATTACAAATAACATCAGATTACTGTATAGTGTCTAAGACCAAGAATGTCCTCTCTCATATTACAGGATGTACTGCAGGCTCAGAAACAGGCATAAAGGGACAGAGGAGTACACTTTTGTACATGCTATTCTGTTTGGACTCTCCACTCACATCTCAGGAGAGCCAGTCCTCCAGCTCTTGTCCCTGAGCGTGAGGCTGCCCAGGCTCTCTCTCTTGGTCACCCTGTCCTCCCTGTGGCTCTTGTGTTCGCGCCTGGTGACGCCCGATGGCTTGTGCTCCAGCTGGCACAGGTGCTCCATGCTGCTGTACACCTGTAGTTCAGCAAAAAGGTAGCGTGCCATGAGTTTCAATGACTATAGGCCAGGCAGTGCACTACAAATACCACAGTTCCTTCTTTTATTATGAAATGGATTCAGAAACGCAGTTAAAAAGACTGCTGTGTGACTGTGTGATATGAAAGTGTCAGGTAGTGAAGAACAAGCACCACTTTTTTAAACAATATGGATTACAATGTCCGAGGAGTAAAAAGACCCAGAAGTAAATTGAAACTGCTTTTTGGATGGTAGTGACTAGTGAAATGAAACAGGCAGAGTGTGAGATAGCAGATAGCAGCAAACGCAAGCGGAAAGAGATAGACTCAGAATGAGAAATGACGGAAGTGAGAGATTGAGAGTGACGGAGAGATTAAGACAGCAGAGGGGAGGAGAGGGAGGGGATGTGTGAGATAAAGTGAGTCACCTTGCTGAAGCGCGGCGAACAGGAGGAGAAACGGCGTATCTCCACCGGCTCGTCATCGTTCGTGTCGTCCTCATCATATGAGTGCAAGTGATGGTAACGGTCTGATCGAGCTGGGAGGAGGGGGAGAGAAGATGGGTAAAGATTAATACACAAGCGCACGCACACACACACACACATAAAGCCATATTTAACATTTTAATATCCTGGACACTTCCTCTCCAAGCACCAAGAGCATCACTGACGAAGATGGAGTTGGACACTGCTCTCTACACGTGCAACCACAGTCACACAGCCTCAGGTACAAACACACACACACACACAGTTGAAAACACTCACTATCAAAGTAGCTGGTGTCCTCCTCAGACTCCAGGTGTGGGACAAACTCGGCCTTCTGCCTCAGAACACTGTTCCAGTCCAGCTCAGTGAAGAATGGGTGCTGCTTCACCTCAAAAGCTCCCCCTGTACACACACACACACACACACACACATTAGGCACAGAGGCATATACACACAGGTAAAAATTATGCTGAACTTAATGTACATTTCACATAGCTGTCACAATTCACACTCTGTATATTACTGAAGAGTGAATGCTTGCTGTCTAGATGTACACGTGTCGCAATATCTCTGCGTATTTGGTGGTGTGGGTAATAATAACCAACCTGTTCCTAGTCGGACTATGGGATTGGTCTGCAGCAGGGCAGAGATCAGGTTCTGAGCATCAGCAGGGAGAGCATCATCCCCGTCTGGCCACATTATGTCATCTGGACACGCAAACACACACACAAATACACACACAAGTGTGAAATACATGTTAGATATGGGGATATGTTCAGAGCTTACAGCAATATTACAGTATAAGGATAGAGGGGCAGGAGGAGGGAAATGAGATATATGACAAGAGAGAAAAAAAGAGAGAGACAAAGAGAGAGAGAGAAATAGAGAGAGAGAGAGAGATAGGGTATTAGAGGGAAAGACTGGAAAAAAGGCCATGGGATATCTCACAGAAAACATCAGGGATAGAGAGAGACAGCTATTGATTATGTATGGAGAGATGAACAGGGAAGAGGTCTCATTAGAGACAAACACGCGGCGCACCTGTGATGACCTGTCCAAACAGCTCCTCAGGTGTGTCCCCGAAGAATGGCACGCAGCCGACCAGGAACTCGTACAGGATGATGCCCATGGCCCACCAGTCCACCGGCTTACCGTAGCCCTGCCGCAGGATCACCTCGGGAGCGATGTACTCCGGCGTGCCGCACACCTGAGGGATAAAAGGGGGACATTCACCGGTCAGCAGGTGATCTTCTACAACACAAACACAGCAGGGCAACGAGGGTCTATGTACTGTATGCTGGCAGAGAATTACCCTCCTGACCAGTGGCTTCATACAAGTAAATCACTGTGGCTGGTTTGCACCAGCTCACCCGCAGGAATTGGAAAATAAATCAAAAGTACAAAATGTACCACTGCTTCATCGTTACAGAACGATTCGCTTGGAGATGCCAGCTTGGCTTGCCATGGCAGGTATTGTGAGCCATTGTGCTGGAAAGCAATTCATTTTGGAATGCAGTTCATTTCCTCTCCATCCGTACAACACTATTCATCCCCCCCATTGATCCGCTAGTCATCCTTCACATTGTAATTGCCCGGCACCCTTGACCGTGACCTCTGCTCCGCTCTTCTCTGCCGGTCTTGAATAATGAAAGCCCCGCACACACACACACACACACACACACACAGTCGCTCAGCGCTGGCCATGTTGAGCTGACTCCACACTTGAAGCACAGAAATTAAACCACCAGCGCACAGTTGTGATTCATGTCTGTGAGTCATTCTATTGAGTCGGAATATCAAAGACACGACGGCAAAGGTCACGGTGTGAGTTCTAATGAGCACAGGTGTATGACTCAGCACGAAATGTATGACGGACGGATGTGTTGACGGATGTGTTGTCAGTCTCCGTCTATTTGATGTTGCATCATGACATCGTCAGAGGGGTACGTCAGGATGAGAATGTGTTTTGCTGCACCATTTCTTCTTTATGTATTGTTTCTCTGCACCATTTTATTGTTTGCACTGAGACTGTATCATCCCAGAGTCAGGGGAAAATAACACTGTTTTCAATGCTCAAGGGTCCCCCCCCCCCCCCCCCCCCCCCCCCACACACACACACACACACACACACACACACACACAGACCTGCTTGTCCAAGAACTCCCGTGTGTCCTTCTCGATGTGGCCCTCATAAAGGTTAGTGGTCAGGCTCATCAGGCCAATCTTGGACAAGCCAAAGTCCGTCAGCTTGATATGGCCCATGGAGGTGATGAGCAGACTAGGAGAGAAAGAGCACACTTTCATACACCTCATCTCGCAAATGCAGATCTGTGGAGCATCATATCATATCAGTAATAAAAGCATACATTTGTAATAAAAATGTTTCCAAAATAATGCTCATTGTGAGCAAGATAAGAAGTTGACCCATTTATGTAGACTGGATCTGGGCCATGGCTTTAACATATTTTATTAATTTACACTATTTACAGTGATAAGAAGGGTACTTGCTGTTGGGTTACAGCCTTTCACCTGCCTACCACTAGATGGCGCATGCTTACTTGTCAGGCTTCAGGTCTCGGTGGACGATGCCATAGTTGTGGATGTACTCTAGGGCAAGCACAGTCTCAGCAAAATACATGCGCGCCATCTCTACTGGCAGTGCGCCGATGTTCTTCAGCAGTGTGGCACAGTCACCCCCTGCAAACACAAGCACACAACTTCAGTTTCCCTAGGGTCCAGTGGCATAAGAATGGTATCCGAGTAACTTCTTTACGGGTCTGCTGTTTGTGTGTATGTGTGTGTGTGTGTGTGTGTGTGCACGCTTGTGTGTCTCTGCAGTCTGACTCACCTTCCACATACTCCATGACCATGCAGAGGTGGCGGCGCGTCTCGAAGGAGCAGAACATGCTCACCACGAAGGGGTTCTCGGCGAAGGTGAGGATGTCGCGCTCCACAAAGGCCTGCTGGATCTGGTTGCGCAGAATCAGGTTCTGCTTGTTGATCTTCTTCATAGCGAAGCGCTGGCGGGTCTCCAGATGGCGCACCAGGTACACAGCCCTGGAAAAGCAGAGCGTTTACATAATAATCAGAGGACATTATATTTAGTGAGACTTTCATTAAGGGCCTTTATAGTGTTTGAACGTATACAAACAGGTTTCCCTCACAGATTTCTGAACAAAAGAGGTATGAACTAAAATAGTAGCTACATTGATTTGTTTGGCATACATATTTCACTTTTTCTGTATTTTATTATGTTCAAATGAGCATTTAACAGGACATGCCCTCATATCTTGCACTAGAATATCCAGCTTCGAAATGTGTGCCGTTTGACCCCAAACGGGCCTTTAATAACTTGGACATGAAAAGTTCACATCTCAGCGTTCTCCTTGAGAGATGAACCCATATCAGTGGAAGCAGCCAGCGAGCGCTGCTGAGCCACAGAGAGGATGTCCACTCTCAGCCCATTCATCTCCTGACCATGATTTTCTCTTGTGTCGGACCACGCTGATGACATTACTCATGCCTCATTTGCAACGAGCTATTAAAGCGGCTCAATCACTGGGGCCAGCGGGTGTTTATTGAATGGGGACAGGGGATTAAAGAGGTGATTACAATTGTGGATTAATCAGGTGAAATCTGACGTATGGCCGAGGATTGTACTACCACACACTCAAAAACACATCTGTCATCAAGCGCATGGTAAAGAGAGGCTGCCATGGTTTGACGTTATTAGGATTTATGGAGCCAATAGCACAGGAATGATGGGCTTGGTTAGGCACTGGAGGCGGTAAGGCAAAGAGAGGAGAGGAGAAGGGAGGAGTGGAGAGGAGAGGCCACTACCTCCTTCGCTCGGTCAGTCAGTCAGTCACTCACCCGTAAGCCCCGTTGCTGATCAGCTTGATAGTCTGGAAGTCAGCCTCCCCTGGGGGCTTCATGGGTCTCATCTTGCCCTGGGGGGGGGGAACAGAGGCAGTGTGCACCAGTGAGTCAGGATGAAAAGAGGAGGAGAGGAGAGGAGGAGAGGGGGGGGAGGAGGTGCATCATCCCCCACAGAGGACAGAGGGAACATGAGTGAGGACACATGAGCCACAGCTCCTTTTCTATCTTAATCTGGAGATCATGAAATCATCATGATGCACAATCAATGTTGCGTTTAGAATGGTCTTTGTTATGTCTGCGATGGTGCGTGTATTGGTTTCCATACTCCTGTTTTGATTATCTATCTGAGGTACATTGTATGAGGTACATACAATTTCACTATGATTGTTCACTATGATTGAGTGCCCATTTTGTAGCTAGTTAATTTTCTGGTTTTGTTACTGTATTTTTCTGCCAACAGGAAGTGATTTATCACTTTCAATGTCTGCCTCTCCTATCCCAAATACCCTCAGTGCTCCCAAACTCTGTGAACTGACTGAGAGAGTCTCATCCCAGCTAAATGGTCCTCGTTAGGCATCTGCTTCACACACTCAGCTGCAGGCTATTTAATCAAACACTGATGCGCTTCATCCGCTGATGTCAACTGAGAGTAAGCTGCCTCTCCCCTGTCTCCTTCTGTCCATCCCCCCCCACCCCTCCCTCAAAAAAACAAACATTTTAGGTAATTACTGACTAACAAAAACAGACCACAATCCCTCCCGTTTTTGTTGAGTGATGCTCTTATGCATTTCACTCGACTCTGAAAAATGTTCTCCCTCTTCTCTCTCTCTCTCTCTCTCTTGGCAGGGGAGCGTGCTGACTGCTCTGCTGAGCCAGTCACAGTTGGAACCATCCAGTGTTTTTATACTTGAGATGGTAATCAAAGTAAATGAATAGAGGCCTTGTGATGGAATGTGTGTGTGTGTGTGTGTGTGTGTGTGTGT